>NC_090282.1:76331872-76632478 GCF_037392515.1 Haliotis asinina
TAATGAATCATGACTCACAAATATTATGGTATTTAAAAGCAGTTTGTTATAAATAATCTTGTCTGGACCAGACAAGCCAGGAATTGACATCATGAGCTTCGTTCCGTCCATTATGATGTGACATGTGCCAGCCAAGTCAGCGATCCTGACCATCTGACTCTGCTCATCATGTTTTATGGCAAGCCTAGGTTCCTGAAGATTGAGATTACAATAACAAGTTTTTGTTTATTGTTTAATGCAGCATGATCTGTAAATAATCATGTCTGGGCCAGACAATCCAGTGATTGACATCATAAATATTGTTGCATACAATTGGGATATACCAAGTCAGCGAGTCTGGCCCCGATTTTACAAAACAAACGTAAGTCTGAGTTTTTACTTAAGTCTGAGGTTTTACTCATATTTGAGAAAATGCATTTCACAAAATGAACTGAAATCCGCATAAAACTCAAACTATAGGAGACAGTTTGAGTTTGGTGGCTAGATTACTTAAGTTGTTTGGGCTTTTATATTTCAAAAATGCAGTTGAGTTAAAAATTCACATGTTTCAAATTGTGAAATTCAGTTTGAGATTTAAGTAAAAACTTTGTTTCGAGAAATCAGGGCCTGATCATCTTATCCTGTTAGTACAACATGGTTCCTGAAGATAGTGTCCTGAAGACCAGTTCTAGAGGGATACAATATATGTAACTTGGTGTACAGTACTAGAGAGATTCAGGATTCAGTTGAACTAATTTCCATAAGGTTATTGTACTGTTTATGAGGGCAATGAGGAACTAGTTTAAAAAATTCTTGACAGACATTAGTATATTTCCCTTTGTGTATGTAGTTTTTGTAATGGAAATAGGACTCTTGCCTTATAAAATGTTATGGTAATGTTTTATATTTTCTGAAATTATTTGCACATAAATGCTATGGTTTGTTTCCTATAGTTTTAACATTTGTCCTTCTCCAAGCCCTTTTGCCTATTCTCAGCCTTTTTGACAGTAAGTATGGTCATTGCACTAATGATAAGTTTATTAATTATTTTTTAAAACAGGATCCTAGCAAGGATAAGAAAACTTGTTGCTGGGTTCTATCTGACATGTTTACTGCCTAATGTTGTTTTTGTTTAATTCTTCACAGTGTTGTGACCTGGCATATACCTTGTGTGGAGTTTGTCAGCCATGACAGATAAGGCTGTCTCCTACAGATCCTGACCCAATTCATTTGTGTTTACCCTTGTCAGTATGTGCCTGCTACATTCTACCAGAGAAAGGGGAGAAATTAATTCCCATGATTTATGGTGAATGAGGGGCACGCATGGACTAGTGCTCTAAGTCTCTAGAACCTGTTGAGAAGAGTTGTCTCCCCTAGGTGTCAGGATCTGCTGATGCAGTTGCAGCACAAATTTTGCTGCATATTTCAGCATCAACCCCTACTTAGGATCCACATCTGAGATCTTTTAGTTGAATTCCACAATGTGCAGTATTCTAGCTATATTGCCAGACAGTAAATGTTCATATCCACTGACATACGGACATTTGCTTATATGTTACAGGGGCAGTTGGGTAGCCATCCTGAAGACAGTGTTGATTCCCCACATGGGTATAATGTGTTAAGCCCATTTCTTGTGTCCCTGCCGTGATATTGCTTGAATATTGATAAAAACAATCTCAATCTCAATATGTTGTTTAACACTCTAAACTTATTAATGTTACTACAAGTTAACAAACCTCTGTCATACATGTATATTCATAATTGCTTGACTGTCAGTTTTCTCACAGTTTATAACCATGGAGTGAAGTCTATCTGTCAAGCCTAGTCCAAGCAGTCATTAAGATGTTCACTTGTCCCAAACAATCAGATTCAGTTGAACACAAATATGTCCTTAATCATATTGCTTTCACTGGCATGGTCACTCACTCACTCACTCACCTATTGCAAGGTGTGGTTTATGTAGTTTTGTGATGACAAATAAATGAACAATGTCGTATGTTATCATCTATCATTCTTAATGTGCGTGTTAGTGTGGCGTGTAAGAAAATAATAAAAATCAGATCAAACATTTATATTCACAGTGTACATGATACTATATCATATTAAAGGTGATAAACTATGTATAACAAAATATGTTGTTACGTATATTAATGAACATCAATCCTGTCTAATGCTGACATTTACTGCCTCAACAAGTACCCTGAAACCTTTTGTACTTAAATCATTTCAAATATATGTGTGTGTCACTGTTTGAACATGTAAAAATACCTTTGCTTTTGATGTCCAGATGACTATCTGTCTGAATGTTGCAAGTTAGTATGTGGCCCCCCCTGTTTTGGGCTAGTTCACAGGCAATATAACTTATCGCTTATCGTCTATTTCAGCTAGATTAGGTGTTTATTTTGCCAAAGGTGTTTTGATTTCAAAGCCCTGATTGTCAAGTGGATGTGGTATTTCGGGCCAAGTCTTTGTTTCCTCAGGTGATAAATGTCCTCATAACTCAAGGATCTGTGAGATAACATTGAAAATAGACGGGGTAGGTTTATTTTGGTGAAGAGTTTTATGTAGTCTTAACACTTTCATATGGTGAAAATTTCCGTTTCAATATCATTTAAAAAGTTAATTCAATATTGTCATAGTGTACAGATGGTTCTCATGAACATTGTGATGATTTATCTTTAGATGAAAGTGCTCCGAGGGAAAAATGTGTTACACGATCACAACATGATATAGTTGAAGTAGTGCTGAAAGTCTGACCCACTTGTTCATTTCCCTCCCTCCCTCCCTGCCCGCTGCCCCCACTCTCCTTTTCTCAAATGGGGCAATGGGTAGCCGAAAGGTTCATAATGCTGAAGACATTAGTTCAGTTCCCCACATGGATACAGTGAATATGTGAAGCCAATTTCTGGTGTCCCCCACCATGATATTGCTGGAATATTGCTAAAAGCGGCATTAAACCATACTCAATCAGCTTATACTGTTCGTTGGGGTAAGTGAGAGATGGAGCATTTACTCTCGGTTTTGATTCCGTATATGGTTAAATTGTGTGGAGCCCATTTTTGATGTCCCCAATGTGATGTTGCTGGAATATGCTAACAGTGGCTTGAAAAACAAACTCACTCTCTCACATTCCCCACCCCCTCACACCTATTTTCTCTCCTTTCATTCATCTCTTCATTTCAATATTCACTCCATCACAACACCTTTCCCCATCTGTCACTTTTCTTTCATTCACCTTGTCTCTTTTGGCCATCCTTCATACCCTTTTTATTCTTTCATTCATTCATGACAAAATTCATAAAACAATGTTTTAAATATTTACAGCATGTATTCTTTGGTGCTTAGATCATCAGTATGAATTCAACAATGTATGATCTTTTTTGAAAACACCATGACCAGAACTAGGGATAAAAAATAAAATCATCACAGTTGTTTTGAGGAGTATTGAATTCACAAGTGTCCTCATCCCATAGAATCCTGGCTGTAAAGTACTGACACAAAACTGGCATATATTGGTCAAGGAATGTGATCTTTCTCAAATACTAGATGCTCATTACAACGCAATAAGCCCAAGCTTGAGACTGAGATTAACGTGACACACCTTAATCCATTGTATCTCTTCATCCATCTCATCCCAAAACCCACAAATGATAACACTGAAAGCATCCCTCAGTGGGGGGTTGGCTCAAAACTTACTTGTGCTGTTTTATTAAACACTGATTCCTTATGATGACTGAACAACAAGAGACATCTACAGATTCTGTAATAATGTGTCTTTGACCTGAGGCATTTCATTGTGTATATTATGACTGTTATGGAATTAAATCATGTGAGTTTTTAAATGGTATTCAGTGTTTTGAGATTATCCCCGTCTTTCATAGATTTGGGGAGAAACCCTGAGGAATGTGGCCAGCTTATGTTGATGACATATTGTTATTTGCTTTGACAGTCGAGTTAATTCATGTCTCCAGCGTGAAGTAGTTGTTAGATGGATGTGAAGGTTGCTGATTTAATTGTTCAATTGTTCACCAACACAGTCATGGCTGTGAATGGACACGTATTTGGTCACAGTTGGGCTATTTTACTTGTCAGTTACACCATATCTTGACCCATAGGGTTCTAAGCTAGGACTGCTGGTTATGACATACACCATATGGATCAGGCTGTCAGACTGTGTGGCTTTGTTGATGTAAAATGATGAGGCTTGATGTTCATCATGTCAGTCACTGGATTGTTACCTCTAGATATGGTTATTTACAATACACCATGAAGTCAAGCACCTTGAACACTGAGGAGTGCAGCATTCAATAAACACACTGTGTTAAGCATGGCACTTTGATGGATAACATTTTGTTTTGTTCTTGGTCACTTCAGACCTACTTCTGACTCCTTATTCACGTGAATACTTTGGAAGTTCATAAAGCGCTTGGAGTGAGTGAGTGAGTTTAGTTTTAGACCTTTTAGTGATATTGCAGCAATGTCGCAAATGGGACACCAAAAATGGACTTCACTCACTGTACCCATGTGGGGAATCAAACCAGGGTCTTTGGCATGACTAGCAAATGCTTTGACCACTGGGCTACCACACTGCCCCATTGAGTGCTTGGATATATCATGATACGGGATATATCAAGATAACAATTTAATGACAAAGCCAATGAGATAGGATTGATGTGGACTTTCTAACTATAATCAGACCTAGGGTCAAAGACATCCACTCATGTTTTACCCTGCAAACTAGCTTTCATGCTGTTGACCACCTGTTTGCCTTAGAAGATTTTTGCCATGTCAGTACCACAAAATAGCAGAAAGCTTAATGTCTAGAACTGCCTGGTCTTGTGGATAGTGTGTCTGTCAGGTGGGTGGAAGGTCTGTGGTTTGATCCCAGTTTGCGTTGTACCAATGCTTGGCACTCGTTCCCAAGCCTGGTATTGAGCATGATGGGGATAAAACAAGGACTGGTTGACTAGTGGTCAGATACATTTGTATTCATGACACAACATATGTGCAATCATCTTGGAGAAGATGTTCAACATTTTACCGCTTCTTTTCAGACTCACTCACTCACTCAGTATTCAGTCTAGGACAAGTCAAGGCATAAACACAGATATCTCAGTCATCTGAAGCCCCATGAGTGGTTATTGGGCAATGTTCATCATTTAAAATCCTGGTCATGGTGATTATATTTCAGGATGCATCACTATGATGATTATGCCTATGCATCATGGTTTCAAATCTTGTAACATTTTAGATCTGCATCGCTTAAGACTTTCCTCCAACTTATGGGATGTACATCACTTAAAGGGATTTCCTGAAGCTGTAAGTTGAGGTGCCATTATATGACTGGAATGCTGCTCTAGGTGATGCTAAAACGGCTAAAACAAATTCACACACTCACTCATCACAATAAACCTTATTTCCATGACACAATTTATTGCCAGATTTCATTTCAGTGCGCCGTAGGTATCCTCTCTCTCTTTTGCTTCAGTACCTCCATGAAACTGACCCCTGGTGTGAGGCAATACCTCTGACAGCTGATTCTACAAGATTGGGCAGTGAAAGCAGACACCAGATAGATAGTACTAGATTCTTCACATCTAAATGTATATTATGCAATGTGTGAGACCCTGCTGTAGTTCTATTCAACACCATGACATGGTGTCATATTTTGTGTAGATAAGGAATGTGGGAGAGTCTTTGGGTCAGACTAGGGTAATTAAATTAATATATTCTACTGCGGAGAAGGGAATATGACCCGGGTAGGGGATATTCATGAATTATGTACATGGGGTATGCGCTATCAACATGTGTGACCTTCGACCCGCCTTACGTAGCATTGCCTGGTACTGGCGAATCCATGACAGTGAATTATTTCATTCATGGTGAGCAGACGTCACACATTCTGTACCATATGTGGATGGAATATGGTTAATTCATCTTTGGAATGTTGTGTATGATACATTTGTTACTGTCACCAGTTTGATACAATCAAAAATAAGACTTATTGTGAAACCTATTCCCATGTATAGGGGAACCAACCAGATTGACAGCTTACCTGATTAATGGCTGGAGAGTAATGGCTCCTTGTGAATGAAGACACACTAAATTGGAATACGTCTGAAAGTGTTGTCCATATTAACAGGTTTTTGTGTAGACAGGTCCACCATTAACAATCCAGAAAAAACTGTCCATACATGGCTCAACTGGCTCAACTTTAACAATTCTGAACGTGTTGTCCCCATTAGCAAGTTCCAGACTTAAAGGATTCAATTTGCTGACAACACAAACTTCCTACCACGAGTTGATCAATACCTATTTGAGACAATATGACCATGAACCTTGCTATTGTATCTTGATCAGTATCTACCCAGCTGAACTCATGACTGCTTGAGTCAGTATGTTAATACTGGAGAGGTGGCATGCTTTAAAAAACATGCTGTGTGTGGATGTATTGATGTGATAGTTCCTTGCAGTGCCATTAATACTGAGAGATGACAATCCACTGTACCTCTTCAACTCAGCTGATTTGTCAATGATTCTTGCGTGAATTAGTGGGCGTGAATGCATGCGAAATTAGATCAGTAATTAATGCTGATGAAGATAAACTTATCACTTCGACACAATCGGCTTTTCTCTGGATTCTGCCACATTGTATGATACGAACCAGGGTAGAGAAACTGAATTAACCAGCTTGAATTAAGACAGATACAAAAAGTCAGTCTCCAAGAAAACCATTCTTGATTATTTTCAGATTTAAAGGGCTAGTCTGTTTCCCAGACCAAAAGGATAAAATAAAAGCCTCATCTGGAGTCTGAAGTGATAAGGCATGTTTAGATTGCTTCAGCTCCTTAGACAAAATATAGGTGACATTCATATGAACTGATCATTGAAAACCCACCACTGAAGCAACATACATTTGTTTGTTGACGTAAATTGACGTAAATGTTGATGAAGCTTGTCATTAATGTTTAGTGATGTTTTAGTGGATTTGATTTGTGCTGTATTTATCTATAGATCACATATTGCCACCAACAAATCTCCTTTTTAACTCTAATATGAAGCTCTACATACCAGGGGTCCTTTTACAAAGCAACCTTTATTAAGGTTTACCTTAACTCTCCTCTTTAACATTGCACTATGGCTACCTTAGTGACTTAAGATCACCTTAGTGCTTTGTGAAAGGCGGCCCAGGAACCTTGGTTTTATTAGACAGTGTGCAATTCATCGTTGTGAGTCTGATTGCAATTGGTCTTCCAGAATCATTGGTTATTGTAAAATTAAACTGATGGGATCTAGTGGCTGGACTTGCTTGGCCAGTTCATCGATCTACCTAATCCCAAGTTGTGTATATCAATCACTGGATTGTCTGGTTGGTGACTGATTACTTATAGACCACTGTCATATAGCATGAATATTGATGGATGCAGCATTAAACAGCAAACACCATCTTGACACCCTGCTTGTGTTGGAACCCATGTTGAAGTCACACCAAGCGTCAGTGGCCTGAGTAATAGTAAATCACCATTTTCACTCTTAATATTGTCTTGTTCATATTTTCATATTTCAGTGCACAATGCAATAGTTTATTTCATTCTCATGATTTTTAAAAAAAAAAAAAACTTTTCCATCTTTCAGCCCAACCCAGTCCCATCCTCAGATCTTTCTATTATTTTGGTGGTGATTAAGGGGTAATAAACAATTCCCTTACAACATGTTACGCAGTAAGGTGAGGGGAGTGGTGACTCCCCTGACCTAATAACCACGTCACAGTGCAGTGTGTCACACGATGTCACAACATGTCACGCTGCTTACACTTTGTCTACCTTGTATATCCTGTAAGTAAGTTCTCAAGAGGAACGTCTCAGTATTATTCCTACTTCATTTCAGAATAACTAAATCACCAGTTGTACAGGATTAACTCTGCAGTTTAAGTGCCCTTCAGAGTTCATTAAACTGAGTCCTTGTTGTTTCACATTCAGTTGAAGATATATTTCCCATCATGCCTGATTACACATGGCTTCTTCAGGGGATTATGGGAGGAATTTATGATAGAGTATGGTTTGCTTGATCAAGTCTTTGGTTTTATGTTCTTTCTGTAATATGAATTGTACAGATATTGTACGAATTTGCTTATTTTCAGCCAGAGGAAAATGTATTTGATTTTTATCATAGTTTATTTCATTAGATCTTTTTTATTATTCTATGGAATAGCTTTTTGTTTTACCCACGTAATGGAAAATTAAACTCATGTAACACGTCGTATGTAGCATTCATCACCACTTCAAGTTACTGCTATATGTCTCTGAGGCATTGCTTCAATAGTTGTTTACAGATTTGAAACTTCACATTTGTAACATGAATTAAGATGGTGTTTTCCTTTTCTCAAATCGTTTTGGAACTTCTTCAAGCAGAACAGTGTTGCAAGGAAACATTTTTGTAATCCGAAACACCATTTTAGTATTTCTCTAAAGTTATCCTTTAATGTACCTGACAACCGTAATTTTAAGCTTACCTAACTAATGTCAGGTAATTTCAGTTCACTAGATTTCCTTTTTATAAAAAAATTGATGATCAACATGAACAAAACAAACCTTTACATGAAATTTGGTACTAGTGTTCTTAGTCATTGGATGTTTTTGAAATGACTTTTTCTCAAAGTACAAGTCATTTCAGAAATCATAGGAACAAACTTGTCAGGGATTTCATAAAACAGCAATGTCTTTTTAGTCATCAAAATTTGCAGGTTAAAAATGCTGATCAAACAGTAACAAACACTGGTAAAGAATATCTTTGTGGTCATCTGTATTTCTGGTAGAAATTCAGCTATCATTATCCTAACCCCAGTTTTCCTGTTTATTTGTATCAAGTTTGATTTGACATACTGGCAATGATCATCCAGGTGTCATTTTAATGGTGAGCATTATGTGGCCTACTTTTCATCCTGTGGCCTAGTGTGGCATAGACACCAAGAAAAGGATACACTATGTTTAAGAAGTTTGTGTATTTTATCAGGAAGTATATGATAGTTCTGCCAACTTGAGTTCTCAAGATACAGGGACACTTGTCACACATAATCTCTGCTTTGACACTTGAATAGTCTCTTGTGATTGGTCAATCTTTACCCAGACATGGTGTCGCAGGTAGATTTATGTAGAAAAATTGTCCATATTGTATTAGTAGAATTGTTCTGAATAGTGAGTGATGTTTTTGAAAAGATGTAGATTAAATATAGTTAATGTGTCATGTCAACGCTATGATAATAAGCATGGAGATTTATTGCAGTGATATTGAATTACACTATGTCCAAATAGTATTGTCATTTACAATTTTGATTCAAGAGCTACAGAATCTATGTAAATAATTTAAGGGCATTTAGAAGTAGAATGCATATGAATCTAAATAGGTACAATGATTTGATAACAGAATATTGTTACCATCTCCTTTCATGTACACAGAATATTTGGAAAAAACAGAACTCATTTCCCAGGTGGTGTCTTATAGATATGTTTTTATCATCTTGCATAGTGAATAGATGTTAAGCCCTTTATTACAGGTTTAGGCTATTCATTTCATTTTAATCAGTGAGTATGTTCTGCATATTTACAAATGTAGGAAAGAAGAAGAGAATCTGCTTATTAAACAACAATTTCAGTCATAAGTACATAGGTGCAGATTTCATGTAAACCTTCAGAATTCTGTGATTGTGAATCCCAGATTTGTCTGATAATGATTCTGGGTTTTTTTGTACCAGTACTCGGGCTGAAAGGTTTTACCAGCTACAAACATTTAAAAACCTCATTTCCCAAACAACCTCTATCTATATAGCTGAAATATTGTTCAGTACCAGTGCTAAGTCCAGTTACCTCATTCACTTGGTATTTGATGAGAGTGAGACTTTTCTAGCTACCCAAAACTATGCTGACAGTAGCCTAGTGTTTAAAGGGTCTGCTCGCCCTGCTGTAGATATATGTTCGATTCCCCCCATGGGTACTATGTGTGAATCCCATTTCTGATATCTCTCACAGTGATATTGCTAAAAGTGGCGTAAAACTAAATTCATTCACTCACTCACGCATTTACTCATTCACTCACTCATTCACTTACACACTATGCTGGTTGTTGACGTACTGATGCGTGATCTGGAGGGGCTGAACCTCAAATGTCTGCATGTAACAGGGATTTATCTAGACTTTCTCTGAGGCCCAAATTCAATGTCAGTGCTAATTCCCAAACTTAGAATTCACTATTTTAAAAACTACTTTGCCTAAATACTGATCTGGAACTAAAAAGTCTTAACCAAAGTTTCAAAACCTGATCTGTTTCCTGGTTAAAGTTGCCTCCCCATACCTTTCCAGTGAAATATTATGGCCTTGTATTCAACGGTCATGTGAGGTCGTATTGGAGTACGAAAACATTTGCATAAGTGGTTCTTGGTTTTTATATTTTCTCTATTATGAGATTTATATTGCACAGTTTTACCTCGTTAAGGTGTTTGTCTCACACCTGTCTTGTACCTTCTGTTAATGATTCTCACCTGAGCCATTTCTTACCTGGGATATGATTAAGTACTTGTCAGATATTTCATGTAAAGTCAGTTGAAACAATAGGGTATTGTACTCTGTATGACAGGTAGGTTATTTTTTAAAACTTAAACTGAAGAACTAAAAATAAGTTATGAAAAAGAAAATGCTAATATTATACTTTTGAATGTTTCCTGTTTAAATAACATTTAAGGTTATAGTTCATTTTGAGTAATATATAAACTGGTTAAAATGTTGCCAACATGTTTAGTTTTAACCTGCTCATTATTAATGTGTGTATATTTTAAGTGTTAAACAAAAGGTTTATTCCAAGGAAACTATCCTGAAGATACATATGAATAAATTTGATTCTTAACTGTATGGGTGACAAAAATTGTTACTCATTTATTAAGTATTTTTGTCCTATGCGAATGTGTTTTATGAAATCAATTTTGAAATTGACGCTCCTTCGGAACATAAATTTTATCATGTATATGGTTGAAAATATTAGCATTGTTGATTGCAATTTAAGCAAATTGGTATCATCTTTGAGTGTACTTGTATATGCAGAATCATTAAACATTGAATCTTGCATTTAGTAACATGTTGTGTGAACATGATGGAGACTGCAAATAAGAAAATATTGTTAGAAACAACCAGTGCATAACTCCTAAAGTGATGGAGAAGAACCTCACGCTGGAAACTTATTTTATTAGAGAACAATATTTAGATAAGGGACATCATGCTGCTACGTAACCACCATTTCACTACATAAGTGTGAAAATAGAAACACCTGGCTTAACGAGCTAAACAATGACAGGTGTATTCAGTAAATATGGCATTGCAGGGTAATAGGTTGTAGAACACTGAAGGGCAAGAAAATAGGCGAGAACTTTTGTAAATAATCTTAGAAGTATAAACCAATCCATTGTCTAGACCAATTTACGTTCCTGGCAAACTTAGTGTAAGGCACATGAAGTGAGTATATTGTGGTTTTGGAGGTGTTTATAACAACTTCATAATGGTTAAATGTTGCACTTACAGAAGGAAAGCTAGTTGCTGTTGTTATTAACACAAGTGGCTGCTGTTTGTTTTGAAATGAGGAATGATAAACGTAAAAGTAAAGTGGTTAGTGGTTAATGCTTGAAAATGTTTAGATGTGTAAATATAATGCAGTAAAATTCATTAGTTACATTATTAATATATATTGTTGATTATTCATTAAATGTTGGAGAGAATATCAGTCTTAAGGCATAAACACTAAAGAATGACAGTTTATATTGTTATGTTAGAGCATATGTGAACCAGTTGCCTAAATTTTTACTGTGTCTCTGTTGAGTTGTGTCCCTTTGTCATGATAGGATGTGCTGCCAATGGGCTGCTGGATGTCAGGATAATGCTAAATATCTCCACTCTTTCTCTTTATATATACCATGATGTGATCAAGGAGCAAAAATGGCAAATGAGACATTTTGATTTGGGGTTGCTGTAATGTTTGACTGTAAGCTGTAGGTTTAAATATTACATTTTTTGTTTGTTTTTTATTGTTCTTGTTGGTTTTTGAATGTTTTTATTTATTTTTTGAATGGTTTTTTTTGTTGGTTTTTTTTGTTTTGTTTTGTTTTTTTGTTTTTGGGTTTTTTTTAAAAAAATTTATATATATATATTTTTTTATTTTTTTTATTTTTTTTTCTTATTTTAGTTTGGAGGGGAGGGGGTTTGTTTACGGTTTTTTATAACCTCTCTTGAAAGTTGTAAACCTAATTATCAATGCCAAATTGTGAAACAAAAACATCCAATCCTAAAAGACAGAGTGTTATGATTGGACTGGTGCAGTGACATGTTTTTTGACACATGAACTTTTCACTCTGTGACACTCAGAGCAAAGTCATTATATTGTGTCATTTTGTGCATCGGTATTTTGATAAGTAATTGCACGTTTGCATGTTTTGTGGATCTGTTCTGAGTGATCTCCATGTTGTAATCAGTGCAGAGAGTTCCCTGACCATGAGGCACAAAGATTTGGAACACAACCACCGTGGGGTGAAAAATTAGGGTTTTGTGACTAGGGGGGGTAGCCAAGTGGTTAAAGTACTGGCATTTGATGCCAAATGTTCAATTCCCTTCATAAGTACAATATGTGAATGTCTGGTGTCTGCTGTCATGATGTTGGTGGAATATTGTTAAAAAGGCTGTCGAACTGAAGTCATTCATGCATGTATTAATGCAAACTTGATCATAAAGTCCAACTCAATTCAGCTCAGTCTTGCTCTGACCAAGTGGAACAGTGATGTAAAACAATACAATGTTGGGAGAAATGTTGTGATATCCCTGACTAAGAGGAACAACAATCAGACACAACATGTGTAGCTAAAACTGTGATTATTCAGCTTTGTTTCTTTGGTAGCACCAATTTAACAATGTATACCAATGCTGCAACCTAATTACATACAGACATTGTCTAGGTTTGACTAATTACACTGTCTGGGCCTGTACTATTCTGACTTACAGCATGGTTCCCCTGTAGCCACACTGCTTCTTATCTTCCCTCAGTCCACAACCATTCATTAGTAGTGGATGCGAATATGGTAACAATGTACACTGTAGATGATTGTTATAAAGATTGTAAACCTGTTGACAGGGATGTGACATCAAGTGTTGATGGATAACACTATCAAGTGATTTGACACAACATTCTAATTATCTTAATTAATGGCTTTGTCAGAAAGCACATGGCAAGGGAATGGGCGATTAACTCTGTTGGAGATTGAAATAGCATGGAATCTGAAGGTGATTTTTGTGTAGTAAAGAATGGTATTCATTGCTTATTTTTTGGCCATAGTGAAAGCACCTGCATGTTGTGATCATGTCAGGTGAGGTTAACGAGCTGGAGGTAAGACAATGAGGATTTTTATCGTGTTTTCTTGGCACAGACAACCCTCGTTAATCAGGAACGTTTTCCAATCTTGTAGGTATGGGGGTGTAGGAGGTTTTGAAAATATATTTGTTTGTTCGGATAAAGATTGAAAAAACATGCTGCTTTATTACTCACCTATAGAAGATACTGCAGTGTAATATTTGTATGGCAATATTACACTAGTGTAATACCGCTAGACGCGTGACATCATGACGCTTCACTGTCATGACGTCACATTGCTAATGCCGCTGTGACAATGGTACTAGACCTAGCTTTTGCTTGTTTGATACGAAATCATTATCTCATTTAATAAAAGTCGTTTAGTATCCTCTATATATACAACTTAAGGATAACAAAGTATTTTTATATGCCATACATATTTCTGAAAAACTCTCCTTTTCATGCACAAATATCACTTAAAGTAGACATCATTTATAACTTACTTTTTTCACTATTTAACTGTTGTTTCTTCTCAATGACTAATATAACTGAAGCTCTTGTCAATATATTGATCATTGATCACTCATTTATTATTATGTCATTTTAAGTAGTAGAAGTAGTTAGTCTTCTTTAAAGACCGCTGCCATATAACTGAAATATTTGCTGAGAACAGCATAAGATTAAACTAACTCACTCACTCACTCACTCACTCACTCACTCATGGAAACAAAACTTTTTAACTTATAGTCCTGGTAATGGTCAGTAAAATAGTTTTCACAACTTCTATTTCGATGAGAAAAAGTAAACAATGTGTGGTAAAGCTTGTTTGACTTGTTTTTGTCCATCTGTGGTGCTTGCTGTTAAACTGAATGGATATTTTACAACAGTGATGGTGATGGTGCAAGGTAAACCAGCTTTGCAATGCTTTATGAAAATAAAAATACATGCACTATCACACTGATCCTCTGCTAGTTTATTTAGTGAAACATTGGACATGCAGATGTCACTTCTTGTTGTTTTAGAATGTACAGATTTAGCAGCAGTATGTTAACTTCCTTTGGTCTTAATGTCATCTGTATTATGAACAAGAATATCTCGTAAACATATTGTTGGATGTCTGCTTTTAAACTGAAGTTTAAGCTTTATTTTGGTATTCAGTTTGTTCACAAAAAATCGGTTTATAGATGCACCAATTCAATTCCGTCACCTGTCTTATCCTTCTGGTGTCAGATTATCCCAGCATGACAGGATTATCTTTGAGAGGGTTAAGCTTATGACATTTGCCCGGGAGGTATTAGAAAGGAGGTTTACCCCAGCTCATATGACTGAGTGAGATATTCTACCCAGGGGATTTTGTAAAGGAGCCCCAGCTGCTATGGAATCTCATGGTGAAAATATTGTGACACAGATTCCTAAAACAATGTAGTAGAACCTGGTATTAATGAGGGTGACATTTCTGTGTTGTTATAAATTTCTCCTCTCAAGTATTGTCCTGTTGAGACAGGTGTGAGACACTGTGGTATTCTTGGCTGGTGCTTTTTCTCACTACATGGGCAAAATACCAGAACTCATACTTTCACTGCTTTAAATTCTTATATCTGATAAGCAAATGTCAGCATAAGAAGTGAAACTGTATGTGAAATAAGAAGATTGTTTTAACAATTTTTTAAACTACTAATTAGAATTGAAAACCAGTTTTCAGTGCTTATTAGCATTAGGAACCTATTTATGGTGTAACTTTTCATACAAACATATTACATACTATCAAGATATATGACTGAACATAACATACTCTAAAGTCATTTTTCATTAATGATAGTTTTCATTTTACTTTTCATTACAAATATATGCAAAGTATGTTTTTAATGAGTCAAGAGCATATGCAATTCCATATGTGACTAGACTCATGAACATCTGGGTTAGGAATGATCTTCTGCAAACCATGTTTGTCGTAAGAAGAGATGTATTGGTCAGCCTCGCTGGCTGATTTGGTTGACACATGGGTATATCAGTGCGCATGTTGTTGATCACTAGATTGTTGGGTCTAGGCTTGATTATTTATAGACCCCCATCATTTGTTTGGAATATTGCATAGTTTGGCATTTAACAACAACCAACCAACAATCTGTGACTGATTACTACCAGGTGCCCTCCACACAGGAATGACACTAATTCCATATTTTGTTTCATTTTTTGAGTATTTTCTGCAATAATAAATTAAGATGTTCTCAGCAATATGTGATATCACACATTTATCAAAACTAGAAATTAGGCATGACCACATCCCAAAGGGGCACAAACTAATACATGCTCTTCAGGGAGATTGACCAGATTATTATGTTCTGACTTCGTCCAGTTACTCAAGTGTTCTCACCAGATGATAATTGAATGTTTGTAAGTCAATAGAGTCTTATTTGAATGTCTTTTTGAAAATCCAGGTGCCATAATTACTCTTCAGATAATCCTTGACCTCCTAGTCTTCAATTAGGACAGGTGAATCATGTACCTGAGATTGTCAGGTATATCCTAAAGGTGTGGTAATTGACAGCCCTGTCACCATCAATCAGAGGCTAATTTCATCTTATGGTAGAAGTGTCAACAAATTCTAACTAATGATTATGATTGTCATATAGGAGTAGCCACTTGCTGCTGTCACTCAAAAACTGTAATTAGTCTGATGATGAATCACAGTTCACGTCACAATTTTTTTCTTCCTCGTAGCTCAGTGTATCATACATAGGACCATGATGAGAACCAATTGTCAACACACCACACACAAATTCTTACAACAGTATTCAGTAACTTAACATATACGCAGTTCCAGGTTTTAACTTTATGAAAACTTGAAATTGTAATACCCAGGATATGATAAGAAAGTTATAATACAGATCTCCCAAACTATGGATAAAAACTGTGTATGTTATAAAAGGACACTTATGGGTTTGATGAGGCTTGTAGGCTGTCATAATGTGTTTCTGTAAAACTGGTAGCTGTAAAAATGTATTTAACCATGTTTGGACAAAATGTGTTCGATTTTTATACGGGAACAGCAAATAGTTTTAACTTACTGTTTTCCTTTACCTTGGTAACTGTTGACTACACGTCAAGGTTAGCAGTGGGGGTGCTAGTTTTCAGCATCATATTGAGCAAAAGGGTAAATTAGACCTCATGCACATGAAAGGAGTAAGAAATGAATGATTAATATGAATATAAAGGAATAGTGATGAAAACTGGATACATTCATGACACTGGGTGTTTTCAAAGGTGTCTCCTCGATTTCATAAAATCTTTGATATGTACTACCTTTACTTGCTATTTCATACAGATAAACAGATTTTCATACATGGTAAATAAAAATGACTGTTCTCTAAATCAAGTTTGTGATTGAGACAGAAAAAGAAAAAAAAGAGTATTTGTTTTAGTTCTCAATATAATGGTCAACGACGTGGATGATAGTGTAGTGGTTACAGCATCAGCTTGCTGCACTGAAGGCTTGAGTTCCAGTCTACATGGGAACATTGTAATTGCTGAATATTGAATAGAGGAATAGAAAACTTTGTTCACACACAATCAACTAAAACTTGACTACAATGAGTTTGGTCAAGGAAACACAATTATCATCTTTCAGTGGCATTTTAGAAATTGGGTAGTAACAATACAAACAATCTTTATGGATTACAAACTCTTTTATTTCATGAACATGACATTTTAATATTGATGCTTGTACTGTCAAGCAGGAATGAAACAGGAAGAACATGTTAGTTATACGACTGTAATGATCAGTCATTTGGTCAAATGACTAAAAGAATCAGTCATTTTCTTTAAAAAAACTGCTTTGCTGAAATCCAATACATTGCATCTGATGGATTGACGGAAACTGTTCAGGCAATCAGTCCAACTAGAACTGATTCGACCAAGGGAGTAAGTAAAAAAGGTAAAGGATAAAAAGTATAAACAAAATGTAGTTTAGAAGGAATACAGAATTTGCTATCACTAATATATGCGCTACCTTCACTGTAGGGGCAGGTCAGTAGTCACATGGTTTAAGTGTTTGCTCATCATGCTGAAGGCACAGGTTCGATTCTCCACACAGGTACAATGTATGAGGCCCATTTCTGGTGTCCATTGACATTATGTTGCTGGAAATTTGCTACAAGTGGTGTGAACACAAAATCACTACCTTCACTGTAACTTCTAAAGAGGCCAGTGAAACTGTTGACTATAAAGCTGGATACAAGACATGGAAGACCCTCAGATCTGTTGGCTTATTGGCATCAGTGTGTGTAATGGCTATTGGAACTGTGTGCTGGTTCACAAAGGGGGTCTAACAACCACATGCGTGACAATGGAATCAGATATGAGAGATCAAGGGATGAAAGAGCGCCCTAAGAAGAATTGTTTTCCAATAATTTAGGACTGGCCTCCAGTGTATAGCTTTCAATTAAACTTGAAAAGTGCAATATCTTAAGGCAATATTTCACAGATTCATGCCTTAATGGAGATAGTCACTTCTGTGATTGGAGGGTCAAAGACACACATGCATGGCCCCTCCTCGGGCAATTGGTACCCTGTTATTACCAAACACTGATTCCAGATTCAAATGCTGATTGTGTTTTGATGAACTCTGCCTAACTACCACTGCATTGGGGTATAGAATAACATCAAAGCTACCTGTTGATTGTCACATTGATGAACATCAAAGATTTGTAATCCAGGTAAACCAGGTGTGACACAGGTGAGGGACAATCACAAGATGATAAAGGGAGACTCTTGGCCAATTAGAGGTGTTGGTCAGGTGTGAGGTGTGACCGCCAGGTGTGACATATGCTAATTGTCCCAACAATACCCTCAGGTGAAACCAGGAACCTGTGATGAAGCTATTGCTTCCTGGAGCCTTCGGTTATTGTTTTACCTTGATGAGGTGATGACTGGATTTACAGATTTCTTTAAGAGCCTATTACCTGAATCTTAAACCCACATCCCACCACCTCACGTAGATCTGGTATAAGAGATGAAAGTGATTATCTCTTGTTTCAGGTGTGAACTGGGTTAAAGGGGATCTTCTTAAGACAATAACTTCAGGGCTACTGGGATTGTTTCTTGCAGCTTAGCATGAAAGAGACAGTGTTACATCACAGACCTGCACAAGGGACTAATCTATGATGTATTGTATTGACTTTAAGAATAGTTTCAATAAAGTGTCTACTCCATCTGGTACCCATGATTTATTCATATTTATTTTTATCAGAATTGTTTTAAAATTTTGCTCAATTGATTTCACACACTTTTGTCATTTACACACTTTTGTCTGATATGACATTTATTCTTCTCTCTGTACACAGTGTTCATAAAAGAGGCTGTTTTATTATCAATATATAAGTTAAGTACATGTTGAGCGTCAATGATAGTGTTTATGTGTATGAGTAATTTTTGCTGGTTTAGAGAAAGGCTGTCCCAGAGAATATTATTGATTCTGAATAATGGGCATGGTGTGTCAGACTTTAGTCAGATTGTGATTACACGATGCCATTTAGAAAGTGGTCAAATGCAACATATGTCATACTTGGGATTTCACTTTCTCAGTAAAGCACAAATTCTGGTACTTTTTTGGTTGAGTCCCTTCCGGGATTCGAACCCGCACCCTCAGAGTCAGGCACCTAATCGCCAGCACACAGATTGCCTATAACACTTATGGAATTCAAATGCAAATTTAGCAAAAACATAATTTCCTTGTGAGGCATTTTTAGAAGTTGTAGAGATTAAGGAAAACCAAGTTCTATGGATAGACAACTTCTTTATTGTTCAATAGAGAAGTTGACTATCCATAGTACTTATTACTCCTTCAACAAAACATGTAGAAATTGGTATGTTTAATATGTATGACATTATGTTCCTTAGTAAAGTACATCTTCTGATGTGTAGTAGAGTCCCATTAAGAATTTACACCCACCTTCTCACAGTAATGCCAAAGAGGCTCCCAGTGAGTAGATCGTGCATGGCTATCAATGTTTTTTTGAAAATATGCATCTTTAAGTCAATAGGAATGTGTCTGATACAGAAACCATGCCTTTACTTTAGATTATCTATATGCATCTGAAGTAAGATCTCAATTCAAATTGTAATTAATATCTGAATTGTCGGATTTCATGCAAAATAAATGTTTTCAACAGTTCTTATCTAATGTATATATTTTACAAATAGATTGTTATTTTGGCTCCAGCTATATGGTGCCAAAAATGTACCTGTTTGGTATGTGCATATATTGTATAAATCAAATAGAACACTGCATCTGACCAGGTTGGCACAATTTATAACTAACAAATTCTTTAATATACAGTTATATAAGCGTTATAGTTCATAACTTGTGTCTACCTGTCATCACTCATATTCTAAGGAATGCCTTTTGAATAATTCACACCAGACGTGTTTCTGTCGACAATAAAAGGTGGATTATGGCACAAAATGTTTATGTTAATTGAAAATAAATGGGCTTTTGCAAGTCGTGTTGATTTAGTGTTTACAAGAAATAATATTATGTGGTTATGGCTATTGGATTTTCATTCTCAACATTCAGATTTACTGGATGATTTCTGTGAAGCATTTCCTGATAATTTTTCAACACTATAGCTCTGTATGATCTCACTGATATCTTTCAAGCAATTCCCAGCTGTTAATCAATACAATAGACAGTATAATCCTGGTGTTATATGGATCAGTAGGTGTAATATGGAGGCAACCAACCTTGACACGGTAATTGTTTCAGATCGTTCAATCCGTATTCCCGGAATCAGGAGGACAATGGTAATTGTTCTTGACATACAGGTGCAACAAGGTGTGACCAATTGTTGAGAACATTAACAAACTGTTGAACCTTTGAAAGAGGTGTGATAGAAATTAGGAGTGATTAGATTACCGGCCATGTCAGTACAGTTGATTTGTCACTTGACTTTGTTCTCAGTTTGCACATAAATGTAATTGTAAAGATTGTAATTAAGAGATTCTTTGACACTGATAATTATTTAATTTGTAGTGTTGTAACTGTTGTCAAAATAAAGCTGTTGGGCAGGAAGCTAATTGGAATCAGTGAAAAACTTGTAGTTTTTGTTTGGATAGCCCTTGTTTTGTAATGTATTTTGTCTTTTGTACACTACAATGTAGTCTGTAGGTATTTACTGCTTGTTAAATCTGGTAGAAATATTTATCTCACTGTATGCAAGATCATTACTAGTACCAATATAAAATAACCAAAACACATTAATTGAAAAATTGAATTCCAAATCATATTTTTTACTTTTTCAATTCAGCATTCCATTTAAATTTCTCTTGATATTCTGTATTTATTTTTGTGGGTAGTGACACCACTATTTCTATATTTTTGTTCCCCTTCATTTCTAAGTAAGTGTACTACCCCATCACCAAAATACGTAAGTTGTGTGTGAGATGCTAAATATGGCATATAACTAACTATTAAGTGACTATAAATGAAGAAATAGTACTAACATTCAAACTATAAGATGTCGTCGTGATTTGTACAGCAATTCGCTTTTACCGGATACAATAAGACAATGGAATGATCTGCCTGAAAATAGGTATGAGATTGAAACTGTAGGTCAGTTAAAAAATGTATTACAATTATTAAAACCACTTAATTGTAATATATTTGATAAACACTTTGGTATACATTTCTGCCTTATTATCCACCCACACCTTGGGTGCTGTGATTTGAATGCGCACGTTTGAACAGCACATTATAGCTGATCTGCTCCTGTGGTCACCCCTGTGAGGATACTCTACATTACTTCTTTGCTTCTCCCGATTATTCCAATATCAGATATCACATGTGTTTTGATAAAATTTAAATTCTATCTAAATGGGAATCCAAACAAAACTGAACTTGTAAACTCTTATTCTAAAATCTGTCCATACCTTTATGATAAAGTTGCATAGGTTTGATGTATGATTAATGATGTTCAATACACAGGCTGCTTGCTTCCCTATCATGCTGCATATCATTAAATATTTGTTGTATTCATATATTAATGTAATGGAGAGGCATTCAAATAAGTCATTATGGCTTGTTTACCAATCCCTATTCAATTTATGTTGAATAAAAATATGTTTACACCATGTAATTAACTAAGCTGAAAAAAATCAAATGCCAACCCAGCCACTGTATACATCCCCTTCCCAAACCACTTTGGCAAATTTCAAAATTCAAAATTTATACAAACATGAACTACACAGCCCTGTCTTTTGGTCATAACCACCCTTTGTTTGATAAAACACAAAATGGCATGTGCAGAATACTTGTCATGTTGGAAAGTGAATGTTGAATCTCCAAATCACAATCGTCACCATTACTAATTAGTAGTATCCAGCATGTGGAACCTTCTGATGCTAAAATATCTTTTGATATAGTTGTTATACAATGGTCTGTGTAAAATATTCAGATGGATAGCATTTCAAAATTTGAAGGATTTGGAAGTAAAAAGTTTAAAGCAATTTTATATTTAGATTTTACCATATTTATTCCTGTGATCTTTTTTTTTTTCCAGATGAATAGCAGACACACCTTTACATGTGTTTGTGATAAGTACTATTGACTGAGGTGAGATACTTTCTTCCTGTTTGTGAACACTTGGTACTTTATGAACGTATTGTGATTTACAAACTTATACCTATGTTTGTATATGTCAGAATTTTGATGGATTCTCAAACCATGGAAAGGTAGGAACATTTTGTATTCAAGTTGAATAAAACACCAGCACAAAGGGGTTAACGTCAAAGGACAACATTATGTTTATGCTGAAAAAATAAATGCCAGTACAAAAGTGTTAAAGTCAGTGTTAAGAAAATCACCAGGACATCGTGTCAAAGGGAGTTAAAAGTGTTAAAGTCTAAATGTTTATGTTAAACCCTACAATAAAGCATTACTACAAAAGAGTTAACATCCCAAAGCAATATTAATGTTTAACCCTGCTGAAACCATTATAACAAAACATGAATATTGAAGAGATGCTCTTCGTGCCTATGAGATACAAGAAGAATGTGTATATATGGAGACCATGTGTGACAGAGATGAAGGCCACAGTGTGGTGGCCAGATGCAGCAAGCCCAGTGCCCATCTCAGTATCAGCATCAGATGTATCCACCAGCTGTACCTGCTGGGCAGCCTCTATAAACACCACAAGTTATGTCTTTCCACTCAGAACCATAATAAAATTAATGAATCATAATAGTAAATGTTTGGATAAGGTTTCTCAGGTGATGGATGTTTGGTACTCATTTATCATGTTTTCTGAAACCGTATCAAATTTTCTTCCATTTTTTGTGTGTAAATATATGACTTATTTATGACTATTTATGTATTTATAAGAATTTATTTATTAAATTTTAGATAACTTCATGCTATTATATTGTATCTGAATCTAGCATTTGTGTCGTCTTCATGAAATGAGGTGAGTGATATAGCTTGGTGGTTCAAGTGTGTGCTTGTAATGCTGGAGTCTGGGTTTGATTCCTCACATGAGCACAATGTGTGAAGTCCATTCTGGTGTGCCCCAATACGATATTGCTGAAAAGAGCACAAACCCATCCTCAACCACGCTTCAAGGAAACAAATTTCCCCACCCCCACAGTACCCCACACTGCTGGTGGAATGGCACCTTCCCAGACTGCTGACAAATGCTGAAAGATGGCAGTCCTGAACATTAAGGGGATCAAACAAGGACTCAAAGGCTTTGAGTTTACAGCCACACTTATAGGATCAGAGCGGAATATTATATTAACTGTGGCATGGTATCTCAGTGGGCTTTCACAAGTCCATATGGAAGTGCAGTGCGCTTGCATACAAGGTTAGACCCTCACCTCTGTATCCTAATTGTTCCTGAGGGCATTCAGGTCCAGATATTCAAACTGACCAAGATGATTGATGTACAATACACCTTTGTATAAATGTCAAAGATTCACTATTTTTTCTTGATATGATTGAATTTATTTACAGAAGCATGAAACTTCTTATCACTTTGTCATTGGTTAGTTTCCTTCTTGTAAACATCCCTGCCCTATGTACAGACAACCTGTGTTGTACAGTATCTGTGGAGTTATTGCAAATGTCCCTCCCCCATGTACAGTCCCTCATGTACAGACAACCTGTATTGTACAATATCTGTAAACTTATTGCAAACGTCCCTCCCCCATGTACAGACAACCTGTATTGTACAGTATCTGTGAACTTATTGTACACGTCCCCCATGTACAAACAACCTGTATTGTACAGTATCTGTAAACTTATTGCAAACGTCCCTGCCCCATGTACAGACAACCTGTATTGTACAGTATCTGTGAACTTATTGCAAACGTCCCCCATGTACAGACAACCTGTATTGTACAGTATCTGTAAACTTATTGTACACGTCCCCCATGTACAGACAACCTGTATTGTACAGTATCTGTGAACTTATTGTACACGTCCCCCATGTACAAACAACCTGTATTGTACAGTATCTGTGAACTTATTGTACACGTCCCCCATGTACAAACAACCTGTATTGTACAGTATCTGTGAACTTATTGTAAACGTCCCCCATGTACAGACAACCTGTATTGTACAGTATCTGTGAACTTATTGTAAACGTCCCCCATGTACAAACAACCTGTATTGTACAGTATCTGTGAACTTATTAGTGGAAACTGCATATCTGGAAATAGATAGAGTTAATCAGGAAATATTTACATTTCATATATTATTATTATTATATTATAGGGAAATATGCAAGTCAGCAGGAATTAATGCCATTACCGAAACCATTTTATACAAAGAACATGAGACTATTGCAGGAAATAAACCATTTCAGCAGTTTAGGAGTTTTGGATTATGTCTGTATGCATTTTCTCATACTTTTTATGTAAACTTTTCTCCTACAGCAGGGAGGGAGGTGAGGTAGTAGAATGAAGACATACTTGGGGGAGGGAGGGGAGAGGCAGTTCCCCACATGGGTACAATGTGTGAAGACATGTTCTGGGTCTCTGCTATGATATTGCTGGGACTGCACTACAACAGGTGATGACAGTTAAGAGACAAGGTTTGAGCCTGTATACTGGTGTTATTACATCACAGCAGATAGAGTCAGTCCATACATGCAGACTTTTACCTATTGCAGTCACGCAGTAAATAGACGGAAGAATACAGACTGACTGAAAAAATAAATTGTAAATTTTGTAGAGCATGATCATATTAAACATTGTCTGACATAAAAGACATATGTTTCTTCTTATTAATGTGTTGAACACATGTCTGTTAAGCTCTTTGTGCATACATGTCAGTCATTATAAACTTTCACCAGATGCTGAACTGTACAATGCTAGCAACATGTAATGCTAACTGTACACTCTGACCTGAGGCAGTTGTGATACTCTGCATCAATTTGAAACCTTCACCCAACAGTTGTGATGCTCCACATCAATTTAAAACCTTCACCTCAGTGTGACCTGAAGCTTCTTACCAGATAGACATACAACTGGTATACATAAGAAACGTGATGCCAGAGACAAATCCAGGAAATGTTTAGATGAGTGTGTGCCACATGTCCCCCAAATTCCCCCTAATGGACCATGTGTTTGTGTTGTCAGGGATGACATGCTCTGGCCATTTCAGCTGACCAGTCAGTGTTTACACTGTCAGCTGTATCTAGAGGTGTTTACTCTCATACAGAGCAGTATGTGTGTCTAACTCCATGAAATCTCAGTCTTCAAAGCATCCTACAGCAAAACATGATAAGAAGGTCAAATTCTTTATCCTTTTTCTGGGTACATTTATATATATTAAGCTTTTGAGAAAATATGATATTAAAGTGATGAAGAATTGGATTCATAAACTCTTACTTTATGTAAACAGATACTTACACTCTTCTAGGATTTCACCTCTTAAATGGGAGAAGGATATTCTACTAGTCTGTCTCACAGTCCTTCATCCATGTTGTTTCTGTTTCACCTGAGCTCCACCTGTGATGCAAAGGCTTGAAATAAAGCAAGTCACAATTTCAGGATCTCACTGAGTTTCCTTTTCAATTTAAATGTAGCTGTTTGCTTCTCTCTGAGTGATTTATTTTGGTGTTAGTGTACTGCAATGCTTATAATGCCAGTGAGATATATGACCCTCCAGGGGCCTGGTTCCTGGTGTTACAGGTGGTAGAGTCATTATCTGTGCCAGACATCTGCCTCTTATGATTGGTAACACATGTGGCTTGAGTCGATGACCAACTTAAAAAGAGATCCTTGTGCTTTAGTTAAGACTCATAAGTCAAAAAAGACCTATGCTCAGATCCCCAAATGTTTGGGCTCATTGGTCATAAAAGACCAGTGTTCAAATCCTCTTACATTTGGGCTCATCGGTCACAAAAGACCCATGTTCAAATCCCCATGGATGCAGATGTGATGTATTACTGAGTATATCTATATAACTTCCAAGCAATATCATGACAGGTGATCAGGAATATGCTTAATATATTGTACCCATGGGGAATCAAACCCAGGCCTCTAGCATGATAAGGAAATGCTTCTTGATCAACTAGACTAAGCCACCACCCATGGTATTGTTAGAATACAGTCCTGCTGCTTTGCATATGGACATATTGGAAAACTTTGTAAGTTCTATACATGAATTTATTTAATCCATTCATTAGTCATGTTACCTTTCTTGACTGAAAACAAGATATAGACTTGAACTTTTCTCCTCTAATGAGTAACACCAGATTAAGTGCCCAATGTAGAGAACCTATGTAATTCCAGGTATCACAGTTGTTCTCTGTTATCAGAGTTGTGTAAGTGCTCATTAAAGAGAATGTGTTTCAACGTATGACCTGTCTGATTGTGTCTTTACTATACTAAACCATTCTTATAGGCTTGTAACAGGATCAGTCACTGACTAGGTTAACATGTCATCCTAACTCAATTGTGTAGAACAGTGCTTGTGATTTTCATCACTGGATTGTCTGGTCCAGATTCAGTTATTTACAGAACACATCAACATGGCTGCAATATTGCTGATAGCAACATTAAACAACAATACTGCTACACCTGATATACCCAGTGTAGCTTGATGTACAGGCAGAACCAGGAATCAGGCTCTTCACAACATCCCTGCTGTGATGAGCTACAGGGGTCATGGCCAGGTGAGCTACAGCTCTGTGTTTACTCACTGTGCAGCCTGCATGTCTAGGGGTCTGCCCTCAAACAGAAGCAGAAAGGGTTATGACCACTTTCTCCTAGCCATCTGACTGACCAGAGTAAACACAGGCTGAGCCAGAATCTCGTTCAGGGCAGTGTTTACAGGGCCACATCAAAGGATAATCTTGTCTATATGTGCAGTTCTACACACTACTATATGCAGGGTGTGTGTGTGGGGTGTGTGTGTGTGTGTGTGTGTGGGGGGGGGGGGGGGGGCATTAGAGAGGGGAACTGGAGAAAGGGGTGTTAGTTACTAGGGGGAATGGGTACTGGGGTCTAAGGGGGCTGTTGGGAACAAGGGTGCTAGAGTCTGTGAAAACAGGTAGGAAGGCTTTCAAAAGAAGTCTAGGGCCTTATGAGAGTACTTGAAATGAGGGAAGATTTGGGTGTTTAGTGTATTGGGGAGTTTGTGTTGGGTACTGGAAGAAGAAAGCCAGAATCTTTACAGAGATGTTGAGAGACTTATCTATAGGATGTATCATTAGGCATAAGGGGAAACCTGGAAGCAATGTTTTTTTGGGTGTTCTTGTTTGAAACATATTTTATTGCCCAAACTATGGGATCAGGCACAGACACAATACCTATTTCTGCCTGTTTGAACCCAGTGTGCTATCTTCTCCCTGAAAGCAGATGGTGGTGGTGATCAGATGAGGACTAGCTATCAGCACTGGGTGAGAGAAAGAGGTGATGAAGTTTGGACTAATCCCTTGATGGTAGAGTTCGATGAGGATGAAGTTCAGACTAAAGAGGGGTTAACCATCGGACTTTAGAATATAAACGTGAGGCTTATGGGTCAATAGTAATTTGTAAATGCTGGTTCTTTGATAACCCTTTGATGAGCCAATGCATGGATCTTTAGCAATCATGTGAACACTTTGATGAGGAGAGGGAGGATGCTTGTTTGACCAGGGACTTGGATTTGGATCAGTGCCTTATGTAAATCCTGTACACAGTTTGTCACAATCAACAAGCAGAATGTCCAAATGTTTATATTGTCTTATAAGAAGTAAGGTATTTGAGATGCTGAAATATGTTTTGCTGTTGTTGACACACCATTACTGACAATACAATGGAGGTTTGAACCATCAGCTTGGTCACACTTACCTTGAAAGACAAGGCAGCCATGTTATTACTACTATGGATGGGTGCTGTTGTACATATGTTAGCGCTAAGGTGATAATAACTCCTGTATCTTATAACAGGCTTACAACAGCTGTAGCAGAATCAGTTGTAGTTTTCTACAACAGCACTACAGACTGCATGGTAATTCCAGGTAAAACTAGGTCTTCAGCAAACCATTGATCAAAACAGGAGGTCAGCTGTAGTGACTTAACTTCACAGCTACCAGTTGTACCCCTTCATTGACAATTGTTGAAGTTTTATGGTCAGTTTTTATTATATAACACTCACATACCTAAAATATTGCTGAATGTGACTGTAATCAACAAACAATCAACCACTTGTCTGGGTTGAGTCCTTCAGATAGTTACTGGGTGCAGCCATTGTGTGTATGTACCAGCTTCTATGCCAAAATGTTACTATTAAAGGTATAGATGTCTGTCTTTAGTTGCAAATACAGCTTCCACTTGCCTGTTTAAGATATCTGAAGCGAAATATTCATTAAGTTGATTAATATTCAGGAGATGTTCTTGTTGTGAAATATATATCCCAGGTTATTCTTTATCCTGGTCTTTTATGTTCCGGTCATATACATACACATTGAATATATATGTATTCATAAGTTAGTAGAAAAAATGGTCTATACATGCACTAGGGATTTGCATCTTGCTATATTTTCTGAATGCTAATCTTTGCAGTGGATCTATATATGGACATGAAATATGGTTGATCCATGGAAAGAGAGTTTTGTGATCAACAGCTATCACCATGGAAACATGTGACATCCAGTCATAGTTTCGGATACTGATACATCCACCTACCAGCAACTAGTGTTTCTGCATTGTTCCCTTTGTAGAACTGAAACCCTGGCCAGCAGGTGCCCCTAAGCTTATTACTGCTGACCATCGAACAATACCTTGACCAGTGCTGGACAATACCCCTTCCTTGCTACCTGGGAAATGTTTCTGGCCTGTTTGCATACCCACAATGACACCCCCCTGAACGTGCACCTTACCACAGAAGATTCCTGTTTTGAGGTCATCTCAGAACTTGTGTCTCCTGGCACCCTAGGGTCCATAACAGGACTTGGGTATGTAGATGACCCCTTAACTGACCTGGACAATCTTGTTTGTCTCATAAACACAGCTAATTTATGAGCTGGTAATGCATATCATACATTGATAACTAACTCGATGCACTCCCTCTGAAAGCAGATAACCCCTAGAAAGAGTAAATGTGACCCCTATTAACTAGAGGGCAGATGTATTGGAATCTGAGAGGACCTGCCTTTATAGTCATGTCATACAAGCTAGGAAGTGTCACTTCATTTGTGTCCATATTGAAACAGAATTAACTTCGGACATCATGGAGTGGTCCCATTACTAAGGCAGGGGACAGGCTGGCCCCTTTTGATTTAGCTGGGTAGGGAACCGCATGGCTCCTGTTGATTAAAGAAATGTTATCACTGAACTCATCAATGGGCATTTTGGCAACTGGATTTCATTAAAGATAAAGTACTCTTGGCTAAGCATTTTTGAATATCAGTTTCTATTGATAAGGCTTCTAAAATTTGTTTGCATGGGATATTTAAGGGATACATGTACATTCAACAAATTCTGTTATCACAAGTCAGCCATTAAAACAACCTGCCAGAAATGCACCTGCTGCAAGATTCTGTACACTTCACTATATTAGAGTCCGTAATATCTGTATTACACATTTCCTTCCTCAAAGAAACAATTTTGGAATAGTGTTGGCTAGGTAGTTTTTGTCAGTCTAGATTACTTTGGGTTTATAAATTAAACGTGTTGCAAAGTCATGGCTCAGTGCTAATGTTTAACTATCAGTAATGTGAAGGACATGTTATATCTGTCATGTATACACTTTTCACTTCTTACAAAATCAAAATAATGAAAATCTGTTACCTTCCTCAATTTACTGGACACATATTAAATGAATAATTTCTTAGTTACACTAAAAGTTATTTTTAGTTTCTGTCCGATCGGTAAAATGTTCTTGCTTGTTGATACAGCTTATGCAAGTATTAACCTTGATAATATCTGTTTGTGCCAGCTGCACCTTACCATAATAGCCTATGTCTCATGAGAGTCTGTCTTGTGTTCCCTTACTTGAAAAAGAAACAAATTCAACAAATCATACATACCTTACGATAATGCTAAATAAATTTATTTGCATTCATTTTAGTCTGATTTGAAAATCACATCAAAATTTGTAGAATGGTTATAATGCTATATTAAACAGCTTTGTCATAAACTCCCACAGAAAATATCTTTGGTCAAGATTTTTTAAGGTCTCATAGCACTAAGATAGTCCAATGTTAATGTATGGCACTTATGACTATCTTAGCGCTAAGATAGTCCAATGTTAGTGTACGGCACTTACGACTATCTTACCGCTAAGAGAGCTTCACAAATCCAGGCCCTGAATATGAAATACATGAATAAGGTCAAAAGAACAAAATGACCCCTTGCAAAAAAAGATGTCACCAATGTTTTTATCCTTTTTTCCTAAGAACCATTTACTGAAATCATTAATGACTATCACAGGACAAAACAATTGCGTGTTAATGGATGTCCTTCTTCTGTAACATATTGCCTTTGAAGCTAACCACAAAAATCAATTGTGATGAGTGTTCATGAAAACCCCAAGATGTCACAAGGTTCAGTGTCATCAGCATCAAGTGGTCAGCTTCCCTTCCCCCTGCCCCACTGCCCTTAGGGAGCCGCGGCTGACCCCTTTAACACACCAGTCTCGGAGTCCTGATGGGACCTGTGTCTCCAATTAGTGCTCTAATCCTGCTGTAACGGTGATCCATAGCGAAGCCTTTCTGACCGTTTTTCTCTGACATATGAAATATTAATGTCTTCGGTGCGTGCAGAATGGCTATCAGTCGGACAATGAAAGTTTACCTTGCATCTCACAGGTTGAGGCTTTCCATCTTCGTCTCTCCAACCAGCTCCTTGCGGGGACTGGATATAAACATTGATTCTCTGTCAAATGTCATGTTAATGACGTGGAAATGGGAAATACGGATGTAGGTCTCACTTTGTCGAAATTTATTTTGTGTTTAGGGAATAATGATATTGTGACGAAGGGCTTTCTTCTCTTTGTTGTGGTAGTGGAGATGACACAAGTAATCTGGTGAGGCAACTCTTTAGGAGTTATTTGTGGTTTTGTTTTGTGAAGCTGTGTTATGCTGAGTAGGGAACTCGCTTGATGGAGATAGATTGCTGCTAGTGTATGTCTTTGTTCCATTGTAGCACCTTGGTCACGGTGATAAGACATAGACAGTAAACATCTATTTTACAACTGTAATTAAATGTATTGAATATGTTGCTAAGTGTAAACCATTCTCTTCAGTTTTCACTGTAAGACCAGTAAGGATCTTGGTTAGAATTGGTCTCTTATAATCAAACGTTGTCGTAAGAGGTGACCAGTATAGGATAGTCAGACTTGCTGACTTGGTTGACACATATTTGTCATATCCCAATTGTGTTCATGGATGCTCATGCTGTTGAACACTAGATTGTCATGTCCAGATTCAATTATTTGCACACTGCTGCTATAGGTGGAATACTGGTGAGTGAGGACTAAAGCTTCACTCAAGTAATCAATCAATCACCAACAGAAATCGACTCAGTGTTGCTCCAGTTTGTTTGTGGGTACCTTGTAGAGAGCAGCTCAACATTTGCATGTGTATCTGAGTTTGGGAAATATTCTGAATAGTACACAAGAGGTAATATTAGAGTGCTACAGCTGATTACTTCAAGTATTCATTTATGTGTTCTTATGTTGTTGTAAACTGTGTCATATACAGTCTACTTTTGTGAAGTGGTAGTTCAAGAGACTGAATATAATGACTCTACTTATGCAAGTTATATAGAGCTCATGAGTTTGAACCATTCATGTCTTAAACAATTTATCATACAACCTCACAGCCTACACTTTTAGAGTTCATTGTATTGCAATTACATGCCATTTAAAGATGAATGACTGTGTGTGGTTTGTTTAAGATGCCCCGTAGTTGCCTCCCTTAGGCATACAGTATCCTGTGTGAACTATGTGTCATGTGAACCCTTGTACAGAGCACAAGCCTCACGTGACGTCATGTTGGTCATACACAGCAGTTAGATAGTTGACCATCCTCGTAGCTGTACTCCTTACAGTTGTTGTAAAGCTTCAGTCCTGCCTCTAAATGATGGACAAGTAGCACACACACTGGTTGTGTAAGTGACTTTGTTGAAATGTGCCATTAATGCAAGAGTAAGCAGGACAGGATGGTTATGTGACCATTAACCACCAACAGCCTCACAGGCTGCCTTGACTGTATGATCCCCAGGGAGATGAGAATGTAAATCAGTTGCACACTGAAGCACTGACTTGGGTAGTAATAAAAATGTTGTGCACTCTCTCGGTGATTCTTGCACATTGTAGATGGACTAGTTCGCTGCAGTCCGGCACCAATTTCAAATACATGTATGTCATATATCAATTAATAGCAATCTAAAAGACCCCAAGGATTTTTTATAAAGGTCTGTTGATTTCATACTCTAATGAATAGTTCTTCCTGTTAGAGACCAAGTAACATACAAAGTCTCATTTGGCGTAAACATACCCCGTACCATAACATGCACAAGGACTGGACTGGGATTCTGGAGATTATGTCTTTGTTTAGATCAATAGGGATGACATGAAATTATTTCAACTGTTTTGAAAGTTCACTTGTCCTGTTATAGGCACTGCTGTGCACAAAACAAATATTGAAATGATATATTACATTCTGAATAGATGGTAAGGGTGTTGAACTTTCTTGTTGGTTTGAGATGCACTTTACACTTGGATGGGGATATGGTACTAATACTTGACATTCAAGTCAAAATATAACATGGAAATTCCCTAGAAACTAATCAGAAGATTTGGAATCTGTTCACAATTTTATAAAGCAAGACAGAAAGACTTAAAATTGATCATTAAAGTCCATATGAATATACAACATACTCTTCAATCCTAAGATAAGATATTTTACTGCATAGAGTTCCTCTAAGGAACAGCAGCAATATCCTGTAAACTACAAATATAAGCATAAAGGGTACAAAGATATAGAAATACACATTGATGATCCTTCTCTATTACACCTCCATCATATTCTTGGCATTATTTATCTACTATCTACTTTTACACTGATTCACCACTTTGTTTGAAGTAGCAAGACTCGAAGGATTTTTTATAAAGGTCTGTTAATTTCATACTCTAATGAATAGTTCTTCCTGTTAGAGACCAAGTAACATACAAAGTCTCATGTGGCGTAAACATACCCCGTACCATAACATGCACAAGGACTGGATTGGTCTTGCTACTTCAAACATACCCAGTCCAGTAATGTAGTTCAGAAAAAATTCCTTGTTGCATAGCACCGTTTAAAAAGTACTAAATTTGACTAGGAAATAAGACCTACTTGTATTTTTTATAACAAATGTTAAGAAAATACTTAGATCTACGGATTCTTAATACTTTATTCACATACAACTATGTAAATTGATAAATAAATTGCATTTACACTGATAGACTTGGAACAATTTGCTGACATTCACTGAATTATATTCAGTCTGATATCAGTGGCCTGAAACATTGTCAGTGGCCTGAAACATTGTCAGTGCACATTCTCTGCAGATGTTTATGCATCTTGATGGAAACTGTTTTTTTTGGGGTTTTTTTTCAAAGGCGTATTGCCAATGGTGTTCTGAACACATGGATGTCCATCCACATATACTGGGGATCTTGGTATTTTTATGACTGATATTTTATCAGTGTGTCAATGAATAAATACATTATTCAAAGTGTCAAATTTTATATATATCCCTATCTATTTTGTCCAGTATAGATGGTTTTTGCATTAGCGAGGACCTCCAATCCATTCGTTGTTGCTAAAGCAAGGATTCTATCAGGGTAGTATGGGCTGTTGTAGTAGATCAAGAAACTTATAGGAGCATCTCCAAAAGTCCTCTTAAAATCAGATTTTATTTCACAAACAACACTCAATCTAAACGTTTCAAGTAAGGACTGTTTTCCAATAATTTTACACCAAGCACCTTATTTTCGAGGATTTTTTTCCTATAATTTCAGTAATGGACAAGTCACACATGATAAGTGGTGAATCAGTGTAGAAGTAGATAGTAGATAGTAGATAGATAATGCCAAGAATATGATGGAGGTGTAATAGAGAAGGATCATCAATGTGTATTTCTATATCTTTGTACCCTTTATGCTTATATTTGTAGTTTACAGGATATTGCTGCTGTTCCTTAGAGGAACTCTATGCAGTAAAATATCTTATCTTAGGATTGAAGAGTATGTTGTATATTCATATGGACTTTAATGATCAATTTTAAGTCTTTCTGTCTGCTTTATAAAATTGTGAACAGATTCCAAATCTTCTGATTAGTTTCTAAGGAATTTCCATGTTATATTTTGACTTGAATGTCAAGTATTAGTACCATATCCCCATCCAAGTGTAAAGTGCATCTCAAACCAACAAGAAAGTTCAATGCCCTTACCATCTATTCAGAATGTAATATATCATTTCAATATTTGTTTTGTGCACAGCAGTGTCTATAACAGGACAAGTGAACTTTCAAAACAGTTGAAATAATTTCATGTCATCCCTATTGATCTAAACAAAGACATAATCTCCAGAATCCCAGAAATAACAATTCCATGCTTCACAACAACAACACACCAGTAAACAACATTTCCCTCTCTGTACTCTACAGAGTTCTGACAATGGAGGCAATTAAAAGCAGGTTGTAGTCAAAACAAACTACAGTGTTATTACCCTCAACCTGGGATCCATTTCCTGGGGTAACAGCAGTGATAACTACACCTGCTTTCAATTAGGTTTTTACCCTGTAGTATCTGCTAATGTGTTAACAGCTCTTAATGCATTCAGGGTATAAATTTGTAATGTTTTAGAAAGCTTTGTTGTAATCACTGCCTAGCTGTTGTTTCTTTATGAGACTATTGTTAAAGACTAATGGGATAGAACTGTGTCTGTGGTGTGGGTAACTGCCTCATTAGCATCAGTGTTAACAATTACAAAAGGTTAATGGGATCAGTTAGCAAACAAGCCTTCACATGAAATATTACAATTTGGTTATTAAATCAAAAGATACATTATGTGCTAGTTTCTTTTTTTATCAATATCATTTAAAAAGTGTATTGTTTGAAAAAGAATTAATTATTAATCCAGCAAAGTATTGCTGATTATGAATATGTTTTAGGAACTTTTAAACTGGAATTGTTGGGTATTGTGTGCCAAAAGCTCCTAAGCACAGCCATATTTGTACATGTATTCATTTTTTCTCAGAGGTCATGGTAAGCATAGGTTGAGCGATTCTGTTACATCAGTAAATCTGATTGTTGGTGTTCCGTATATTTACTTGCTTGTGACTGTAACATAATACAAACTTTTCCGTGGCACATTTTTTATGCCTTCCATGCAGAAATGTGAAAAATACTTTGTTAGGGTGTCTTGCGGGACGATGTCAACAATGTCTTAATGGCTTGTGTAAGATATACAATAAAACACATTTGCAGCGTATTGTGAAAATCTCTAACTTATTTTATGTATGTTTGTAATGGGCAATACCATAGGGACCTAAACAGTATAAATATTTTGTGCCCCCCCTCCAGTGGACTACTCACAATGCATTACAAATCCCTGTCTTCATCTGGCAGTTATCCGTTACTCAACCAAATGTTTTGCAGAGACTTCTTTTTTCCAAAATCACTATTCCTTAAGAGTAGATGCTTACATGAATAATAGGACACAGTTAAATGACATTAAAAATGATCTTAAAATTTTAGGGGAACACTTTGCTTCCCTCACAGTTGGTTTCCTTTCAGTAGACCCACTGTTTACATCAGTGCCATGCTGTCATCCCACAGAAGAGAGTCCATATCAAACAGCCTACAGATATAAAAGTGTTTATTACCTTCGGAATAGCCACGCTGTCTTCACTGAATGGCAGAAAATATCAATGCATACTGCTTTCATCTTCCTAGGAATGTATTACTTTAGATCCATATGTGAGCCTCATTGCATTATGCAGGCTGAACATAGTCTGTTATACAGACCCTGAAGCAAATACATCTGAGAAATCCCACACAAGTCTAGAAAATGTGACAAGTCTAGATTTGAAAGTGAAGAAGGTCTCAAGGCTCCTTTTCATGATATTTTATTTCTTTTTAGAATGAGCTTTTTTTTTCAATAAAATATGTTCATCTCAGAGACTAGATATTCTAGCTAAAACACTGTCAAACTATTCAGAAATGGTCATCTTGACTCATAGTCATTATACTTAAGAATGAAGATTTTATGGATATCAACTTCTTTATGAGAGAACACAACGTTTCGGAGTTAATGCTTACTCCTTCATCACCTGATGAAGGAGTAAGCATTAACTCCGAAACGTTGTGTTCTCTCATAAAGAAGTTGATATCCATAAAATCTTCATTCTTATGTATTTACACTTCTAAATGACATTCAAAGAAGTCATTATACTGTCCAGAAGTAGTAGTTTTAGAATACAAAATACTATATCGAAAATAGTGCTGATATTGCTAGTCTTTGGTACAAACACTGACATTAAATGATCTGACTTTGGCAAGTCTGTGTTCTTTGTCCTTTGTTCTTTCTAATTTACAATAAACACAGCTTAATTAAAATTTATAAAACAGTTTCATTTAAAAAATTACTAATTGTGAATGACTACCTCGTAAGGATGAGAAAGTCGCAATAGCTCCTGGTGGCAGCAAGAGTTGTATACTCCCCAGGGATTTGAGATTGATAATCCGATGTGCTGTTGAGGTTGACATCCAATAATCAAGGGGAAAAAATACCAGTGCCTTGAGCATGTACTAGTTTTGTGGATATGTGCACCATAAAGATTATACAATTATAAATATTCCCAAATCTCTGAGAACTGACACTGATATTTAGAAATACACGTTTCATATAATGTTTAATGATCAGGTTTACTCAATGTAATGTTAATTTCATGTCTCTTTTTATGACAATCAAATTATCTACACATTGACTATAATCCCTGTATCAGTCAAGAGTAATTGATTTCAGACATCGACAGTGTATGTTCTTATGTAACATGTCATGCTAAGTCAGTGCAGTCAAATACACAGACAGAATGCAATGTTTGTAGATATTAACCTTAATGCCTTAATCATGTCTGCTCCGCCAGGGGTTTAACCAAATCATAAGCAGAAATTATACAAATATTGTTGCTTATAACATATGGCTGACTGTCTAACTAGGACAAGGTGTCAACTGACCGATCCATATCAGATGAGGATTAGTAAATATTACACCTACTGCTCACATAGGGATTATTTCAGGGTAGCAAATTGTACAATAATGACTTTGATTATTTTTCCTGTGTCAATATTACAGTGTAGACATTGGTCTGACTGCTGGGTCAGATTGGTCAGGAACAGGGAGTGTTGGAACCACGTCTCCCCTGTAATCTGGGATAATTGTCCAAATATTGTTATGAAACATACATGCCACATGTCAAAGAAACAGCTGATCACGTAACAGCATTATACCTTAAAGCACCAGTGAACAGGTTGGAATCTTGTCTGCCAAGACAAGCTGAAAGTATATAGATGGTTGTGTTGTAGTTCCAGGAAAATATTTTTTGAGTTGATTGTTGAACCAAGTAATTAATTTGGTGTAGGTTGTTAGAGGTGTCATGATTTGGTCCAGTTGAAATGCATTATTACTGAACAGTTAATGGAGGATTACACCTATGGTAAATGGAAGAATTCAATGATGATTACTTTGATAATTTAATTCATTTATCAATGTTTGGATTGCAGATGTTCTTTACTTTTATTTGTATGGCTAAATGTCAAGGTTGTAATGTTTGATTTCTCTATGAATAACATGGTAGAATACTTAAAACAATATATAGACATTTACAGAAATTCAGACAATTGGTTGTAATAGAAAATTAAAATGGTCTCCTGCAAAAAAAGATATATTAGTGATGTTAAAAATATAGTAAAAAAAAATGTTATTGAACACCATTTATTTTTCAAAAAAATAACCTGGTTGATGTTCATAACATTTTATGATTTTTTAATTGTTGCATTACTTTTGTCATCAGAACTGACATGTTTTTTGGGTTTGTTTTTTTTTTTACCCATATCCTTGGACACCATTGTACAAAAGTTAGAAAGACAAGTAAGGATGCAAGTTTCTGGTGCCCTGGTGACTGTGTTAATGATTGTGGAGTTAGATGACACTTGTGCTGAGACTGTAGACAGAGTACAACTTGTCACTGTGAGACGCAGGGCAGACAGTGTTTGTTTACCGATCCCAACCCCACTCCCTGTAACATAATAAATCATTAGAACTTCCAGTCTGACGGCACTCATTTAACAAACTACAAGTAATTGGTGCCGTTGATGTTTGTTTGCCAGAGATGCTTGATTCCTTCACAATGAGTGTTGATCTTTAAGCTTGTGTCAAGCTTAATTGATTGACAAGGGAAGAGAGACAATGACAAACAATTACAAACAATTCAGCCCTGAAATATATGTTGACAATATTCACTCACTTGAACATTTTCTGAAAACAGCTCTCATTGCACAACAATCTTTGTGATATGAAAAAGAGAAATACTTCATATACTTTCTGTCTTAAAAGTATATATTTAAACTTGTAATGGAAACTGTAGATTTTGGATGTTTTAACCATTTGTGAAACATATATTCGAATGTTTAGCCGTTAATGCATGTAAGTTGTAATTTAGGAAAAACTGCAACACATACAGAATACTATAATGTCAGAATTTACAAGAATTACAAGTTCTACTTTTTATGTATAAATATTTTTAACTATGCAGTGGCAACTATGCAATGCAAGACATTTTAGACAAAAATATCCTTCACTAACAGTTGTTGTTTTTGTTGTGGTAACATGGGAAGTTCAGTTTTACGCCGCACTAAGCAATATTCCAGCTATATGGCAGCTTTCTGTAAATAATTGAGTCTGGACCAAACAATGGGAACTGATGACATGTGTTACCCAAGTCAGCGAGTCTGACCATCCAATATCCCATTAGTTGCCTCTTATGACATGCATAGTCGCCTTTTATAGCAAGCATGGGTTGCTGAAGACCTATTGTACGCTGGACCTTCACAGGTCTTTTATCCTCAGGGGTAAATGATACCACTGCACGCGTTTTGAGCTATTCAGGAAAAGATTTTAGAACTCAGAGAACTTGACCAAATATGCAGTCATGTATAAACATAAATTGCCTGTATAAAACAAATCCATTGTTTATTGAAGAAATATAAGTAATAAAAAAGGTATTTAGAAAGCACAACATTTGCATGAGAACCATATTATCAAAATAGGTTTAAGTGAAAGACAAGTTTTGTGTATTTGTAATCATGGAAAAATATTTTGCAGAAATGGAAAGGTCAGTGATATTTATTTGAAGTTATTTTCCAGAAGCATTTTCCTAAAGAGGTTTATAACAAATACCAAATTGTGATATAAACAGGTTGGCCAGTGGGGTATGAAGAGGGACATGTTTGTTTGAGGTATGCTGGTATGGCTTCTATATCCACGCCATGCTTATTTATCTAAGGTCAGCAGTTAGACCAATTACTGTAGTCTGTGATGTGATGAATCCCATCAGATCTTGACAGGAATAGGCATTGGTCTATTATCTCTTTCCACTTTGTGGCAATTTGTGAAACATAGTTATGTTTTATGCAATGATATGTTGTTTAGATGAAGGATTGATGAACAGGTAACTGAATGCCTCTCTGAACGTGTGCTGAATAGTCATTTGCATTTATGAATAATACCACCTGTGAACTGATCATTTTATGTATTTTATCTTTTAGTTTTGCCTTTAAGTTATGACCTTGAACTCAGAAATAGGTTTATTATAAATGTTCATGGGTTCAATGAAATGGTAAATGCACCATGATGCTTCATCATGAAGCTGACATGATGATCATGATATTCTGTTCTAAGAAACAACTGACTTGGTTTTGGGGTGAATATTTTGTCAGTATGTGCTTCTATGAGAGAGTGCAGAGACCTGCAGTGTGGAAGCCTTTGAAAACAGTTCATCAAAACCTTAAAGCAAATGGATATTGCTCCAGGTAGTAATATTCAAATTCATTAAAGAATCTCACTTTCTGAGTAATATTCAAATATGTTTTGAGGTTTCATTTTGAAGTTTGAATTGTTTGTGGAGGAGAGAAAGACATGAAAAAAAACCCTAAAAACAATGAGCAATTTGACAGTGGTATAATATCTACAGACAGGTACATTCCTGACACATGTTTTTCTCTTCCATCTCAGACAGTCTGTCACTTCTACTGTCACAGATGACTTGTTCTCCGACCAAACACTAGCGTTCAGACTTTGTAGGAAGACATCTGCAGGGCAGACATGGCTATTGGACACAGACACACATTTCCAGAAGAACTAACATACCTGCCATCATGTCTAGGATAATACTGTCACGGTTACCATAATACCTGCATTCTGTGTCACATCGTTGAAACATCAGCCTCAACAACATCCCTATTGTTAAACTGTAGACAAAATGTGTCACCTTATTATGATCTATACTGTATGTGTTGGATACTTTCAGATTTGGCCCGTGAAGGTCCTGGGGTAGGATAGGTTTTCAGCAACCGATGCTTGCCATAAAAGGCGACTGACTATGCTTGTCATAAGAGGTGACTAACGGAATCGGGTGGTGAGGCTCACTGACTTGGATGACACATGTCGTCGGTTCCCAATTGCGCAGGTCGTTGCTCCTGTTCTTGATCACTGGATTGTTTGGTCCAGACTCGATTATTTACAGACCACTGCCGCTGGAATATTGCTGAGTGCGGCGTAAAACTAAACTAAACTAAATTCACTCACTCACTCACTTTCAGGTTTTGTTTTATTTGTGTATCTCTTGGCATCTTCTTGTATTTCATCTGTGTATATATGGCATTCTTCTCTCCTTATTCTTCAGAATGGTGATATAATGGGTGGAAACCAATTAGAAACACACAATGTATTAATTTCAATTTATATTCTAATTTATTTATTTAAGTTTATGGTTTGATTCAGTTTGTATCCAGATATTTTATCAAATGAAGAATAACAAGTAGACACTTTAAAGAGGCATAAAAAGCCAATAGTTTAATGGTTATGTTAAACCACAGAAATCAGAGGTTCATATTTTCCAAGAGCATTGACAATGTCTGGGCATTATGTAGGATGAATTATTTATGAAAGCTCAAACTAAGAATAAAAATGAAACATAACAAAGCAAAAAGCTGGTTTCAGGTCTTGTTAAGTCACAGAGAGAATACCCAGACGAGTGCACATATACACCTACAACATTAAAATATGCTCATTCTTCATTGTTACCGTGAGGAATCTTCAGCCAACAAAATTACGGTGATAGAAACCGTCAAATAACCTACAGTCGATGGAGACCAGGCCCTGATTTCTCGAAACAAACTTAAGTCTAAGTTTTGACTTAAGTTCAAGGTTTTGCTCAAATTTGAGAAAACACAGGCACATGCATTTTCTAGAATGAATGGATATCACTATCAAACTCAAACTTAGTAGACAATCTGAGTTTGGTGTACATATTTCTGTAGGTGTTTGGACTTTTTTATTTAAAGAAACCGCAGTTGACTTAGAAATGCCACTGTTTCAAATTGTCAAACTTAGTTTAAGATTTCAGTAAAAGCTTAAGTTTGTTTCCAGAAATTGGGGCCAGGATGCAGTGATCTTAACTCGGACAATTATTAAAAAATCAGAAAACCTAGTCTGCTCTTGTGGGCACCAAACTGAGAATTTATATCATTGTTTCTGTACTTGTACTAAACGTACTGAAATCAGAAAAAATTGCTTCTTTTACATCCATGGATAGAAACTTTCTTAAGTTGTAACAAATTTTTACGCAAAAATGTTGAAATTGATATTTTAAAATCATTGCATAACTGTAAGCTACAAAGTTTTTTATGCTTTGGCAAGTTTTGTAAGATTATGAGTGCAAAATCTACAAATACTAGAACTTTTGTATGCCTGTATGTATACTGTCTCAATTTCACCACTTATCGTCATATTGTATCTTTGACTGATTTACTTATAAACACAGGCTTTATTTATCTATGAACACATGAGTTGTCATTTAGTTTCATTTACTTGTAACCATTATGATACTGGAATTGTTATGTTGCAGGACAGTATTTAAGTAAGCATAAAAATGCTTGTTTAGCAACCCAGGTTTCAGAAAATAAATATAATTAAACCATTCTCCCTCATCCTTCCTCTCAACCATCATATCACAGCATCACTTGTCATTTGTTTGTCTGTGTTATCAGGGTATCTTTCACAGTCTCACAGTGAACATACACTTGAATTAGTATTAATTAAGTGTCAGTACTGATTGTTGTGTACAAGTGTCAGTTACCTGTGGGGATTGCTAATATTACTGGCTGTGATTTCTGTGGCTACATATTGTATGGCTACAAGGGTGTTAATTGCCTTATAACATTTCAGAAACTAAGTATACTGTAAGTTACCAACTTCACAAGGTGTTGGGAAACCAACTAAGCATGTCAAAACTCATGTGTTTTTGTAATGTATGATGACATGTGAAATATACATTTTAGATGGCAGCTCTATTTTAAATACTTGACAGATTTGATAACACTATATGACATTGATCAGAAAATGCTAAAAATTGTTACCAAATTAGGTCCCTGAAGTATGACTTTGTGTTGTAAGAAGATATTTTGCGTGAGCATTTTTATTTATGAGGTAAATGGACAATATATTGAAACTATTTCAAGGTAAACAGTAAACAAATATACATTTTAAATATTTGCATGGTCTCTCTTGTTTTGCAATAAAAAACAACAACTGTTTATAACAGGGACATCTGGGTAAGCTACTGGTGAAGGCATGTGCTTGTCTCACCAAAGACCAGGGTTCTGTTCTCCACATTGGTACAATGTGTGAAGCTCATTTCTGGTGCCCCCACTGTGATATTGCTAAAAGGGACCTACAACTACACTAACTAACTGATAACAGACAATATTTTGTTAGTTACACACAGAGAGACAATAGTTTGTAACTTGCATACAAGCAGCGTAATTTCATCTACAGTTCAGATGCAGAAAGTAAAATGAGAGCAAAGAGATAAATTTGAAAGACAGGTACAGACATGTTAGGTAACAGCTGGCTTGCTGTATGATGACAAACGAAAAATGATACTGAGGATTCGCATGGACTTAATAAATTTTTATATATTTCAAGGCTTTTACTTTGAAACACTTCACAGTATTAGTGTGTTTTCAATTCTTTTCTAGTTGCAAAAACACCAAGTCCGTGTATTAGCTTCCTATGACATCCTTTTACTTTCAAGGTTGCCTTTGAAGAAAAGTTCAGATTTTTGTGTTTCATATTTTACAGAAAAATATCACTGTTTGTGTTCATTTTGTGTGCAAATATGGAGGTGCAAATTGAAAAATGTTTCGCTAAAGCTATGGTGTATTTATTTACAAGAGATCAAAGTATTTATCAAATCCCCTTGTAATCCCACCGCAAATGAGACAACACACCTGAGATTATATTTGCCCCATTTCACTTTGTGCATATCGCAGACAAAAAAGAAAAAAAAACTATATGCAATAAACAATATTTATTGAAGGTTTCGTAATAAGCTGCGTATTTGTTGACATTAACGTGTGAGAGAAAAAGATGGAATGTTTGTTGACAAAATGCTTTCCCTCTTCCGGGGAGATCACGGAAGTGAAGTGACTTTTGAACGTCGCCGGTGTCTGCCAAGTTCCACATGCAGTCAGCGTTGACACCCTAGTATTGGCCAGGTAGGGGAACAGCGCAAACCATTTCCTTTCTTGTGATGTACAACTATGCAGCTTGTTCGATCCACCTTTCATGTTGCGAGGGCTTTTTATCCACTTCCTGGTTGAGTCAGCGATGGAGCTCAGCTGACCAACTGACACACTTTTATATTGACAGATGACCACATGGAAGGTAGCTGTCAATTTCCTGAAAATGCTGTGTTGAAAGTTTGCTCAATATTTCCCTATGTACTTGTTTCCTGATAACTGTTACACAATCATGTAGACATTGTTTTGACTCGTCAGTTCTGTTGAATTTAGAAGTGTCTTATTGAAATTTCTCTTGGTTAATCCATAGGAATTATGAAACATCGACTTCAATATATATTTGATTCCCTGTGATTTGTTTACTCTTCAGAACATTGACCTTTAAGGCTTTTATGGTGCGACTGACATATTTTTTTTGTAAGTCATTTGTATAGATATTTATTCTAAGCAAAGAGATATCAAGTGCTGACTGTTTAACATGAAGAAGTAAAGACTAACAAATTATGACTCACAGTTAGGAAGGTACTTGCTCTGAAATATGGTCTGCCTGCTGACAGTGGGGTGTAGTGAGCAGACTTTCCTCTGTGTCCACTCATGGCAGTTATTGTAGGTTGTGCTTGGGTTAAGCAGATACTGACCAGCAAAATAAAACTAGGCATTCATGTTCATGTCTTCTGTTTAAAAGATTGACCCACCCAAAAGTTGCATTTCTTTTGCTGTTCAGTATATTATTTCATGATAAAAAAACACAGATATTTTCATGAACTGGATTGGCCAGAGAGTACTAATGTGAAGATGACTACAGTATAGATAGATATATGAAACAGTATCTTGACGAGAGAAAGTGATATCTAATAAAAATATATGTTATGACATGTAGTCAGAAGATTGGGATCATGATGACTGTATACATTTATGGCATTTACAGCTGGTAGTAGTATAGTAGTATGGTATTGAGTCTTAGATGGTTACTATTTGCGTTAAACATTTAGTTTCAATTCTAAACTGATGTACTCTTATTAGATATCAAATTTAGTTTGTGTGTTGATGGAAGACATTCCATATAAGATTGTTTCTAATGAAAATCCGTTGGTATAATAGAATTTACATACTTTTACTCTTATGGCATCAAATCTAGAAGGTACGTAAGGGTTGTGTTTGAATCAAGTACTTGGCAGTGGGGCCCCTCTACTGAAATCCATGCTGTACTGTTTGAAGGAGACTCTCTCAGTCCCAAATACTGTAAGACACACATATGGGATTTAGGTTCAATCCCACAGAAGATAGGGAACGGGCTTATGTAGACCCATTCTAGACCATGATACACAGAAGACTAGACTGGGATACTGCCAACCCATTCTGAATATCTCAGAGGACAAAGTGTATGATATTTTTCAGTCTGATGAAGACTCTCCTCAAGAAGCATGTTGTGAGAATTGTTAAAAAATAACTTAATGCGATGAAACCTTTGGTAATACTTTTCATACCTACTCATATTGTATTACTAGAGTATATGTTAGAAGTAAAGGTCATTAGATGGCACTGAGATAGGGTTTAAAATGTCGGTGTTAGCTGCAGTGCAGTTTTCGCAGGTATTGTGTTGACTCCTTTCTGCGCACTCCAGACAAAATAATACAGCAAATGACCGTTTGTGAGTTTTAGAATGTGGACAAACTGCTTCATCAGATAGAGGCCTAACTGGATACAGATATAAAAACATTTCCACATTTCCCCTCTGTTTGGGCCAGAGCTCAATCCTTTGAGAAAAGGTGTTGTTGCTGAGAACTTAAAACTATTTTCATGGCTGTTAACAAGTGTGGTGACAATTCTTCCCAGCATTTCCCTACTTTGAAGCGACATACACCCAGGAGTATGGGAGATTTTAAATGCCTGTTAAACCACAACTACTTGAAAACTTCTCTTTTCCTGTTTGACAAGGAAGATGTCAGTTTCCCTACTCATGTTTGTCATGCAGTCAAATTTAAGAAGTTACATACCTCAACAAATTAAAAAATGTGTGTTTAGAAAAACAAGGGAGAAAGTTTTATGATACACTTCAGAAAATATCTTAAAGGCCTTCAGAGTCTTCCATATTTCTAAAACTTATCTGTCATTCCTGTTTAAGGCTACCCAATTCTGTGTCTGTAGCTTGGTTTCTAGGAAACTGTCAGGAAAAAATATGTTTATCACCATATGTTTTTAAAATCAGTTTAGTTAAATTGTTGATATGCGTGGAAACATTAATGCTTGCCATTGATTTTCATCTTAGTTTTCGAAGTTAATATAGTTATTTTATGTCTCTAATGTTCTGTAACATTTGAAAGAGAAAGGTGTATTGTGGAAAACGTTGATTACAAACAGACATTAATCATATCATTTAAAAAACAAATTCATTTTCAGTTACTAAATCCTTATCGCAACTGTGCTGTATAAAATTATAATGCAGTATTGGTATGTATTTCCTTGATAGGGAGATGGGTTGCAGGATGTGTATGATGTTTTAGCCATATATGGTGTTTTTCAGAAGAGACAATTTGAGGATTGAGGTTCTGGCCATATATGGGTCTCTTTATGTGAGAGTCAGTTAATTTGCATATTTATGTTCTGGACTTACATGATGTTCCTTGGCTTGAGTTTTTTATGTTCTGGTCATATATGGTGTTCTTTAGATGACCCTCATTTTTACCATTGATGTTCTGGACTTACATGGTGTTCCTTGGCTTGAGGTTTGTATGTTCTGGTCATATATGGTGTTCTTTAGATGACCCTCATTTTTACCATTGATGTTCTGGACTTACATGGTGTTCCTTGGCTTGAGGTTTGTATGTTCTGGTCATATATGGTGTTCTTTAGATGACCCTCATTTTTACCATTGATGTTCTGGACTTACATGGTGTTCTTCAGATTAGGCTGAGGCTGAAGGTAGTCTTGTCATGCTGTCTCCTGTGTTGCCTTTAAGAAATGAATACTGTTGTTTCCCAGCAGTCACGCACAGAGGAACTGAATCAATGTATGTTTTAATACTCCAGACAGGCCATTTGAACTGGAAGTACTTCAGTGTTTAGACTATCATTCTTGCTGCTAAACTGGAAGTCAGCTTCTCATGCAATAGTTTTATTTGTCAAAGCAGGATTTGTGTGTGTTCATATGTTTTACTATATTTATTTCATTCAACACTGTTAGCTTTGCCATTGGAACTGGCATCAGTGTCTCCCGCAGGAGATGACTGTGACAGCATCATGCACAAGGATCATTGATCATATTGTATCCCTAACCATAGCTTATCTGCCACATCTGCAACAGGCTGGGATAGCATCCATGGGATAACATTAATGTATCTAGATATATATATGCATATATATCTCAGGAGATGTGTGTTTTAAAGAACACAGTTTAACACTGTATCATTTACCAGGGCTCCAGATTATGTTTGAACATTAGGAATATTTTCTCCTTATTTTTACAACATAGGAATACTGGAAAAACTCAAGAGTGCATTTAGAGCACAGAATGGACTTTCATGGTGAATCAGTAATCATGTGATTCGTTTCATATACACACCACAACATCGCTACTCTTGTGTAAAAAGGTCCGTAAACAATAAAACAATACCTGTTCAGGTAAATCTGTAGTTCATTCTGAGACCATACACTGTGCATGTCTGCATTTTCTATCTTTTTTCCTCCATTGTTTATCCATACATATACCAATACAACCCTTATGTGGAAAGAAATAACATTTTGTTAATATCATGGTTTATGCCTGCAGCGAAGAAATACTGGTGACTGTGGAATAGATTGTTTGTTCTTGACAAGCATCAGTAACCTGTGCAGCATATCAGTGGACAGTAGGCCATGGGATTTAGGGTTTTCAGTTAGGATGCTATACGTATGAGGGATTTTATTAGGCTGTTGTTTAAGGCCTTATTCTTTAGGCGTTAAGAATTAGGATATATATTCAGTAGGCTGTAAGTTTGATGGCTTTTATTTTATGTAGAACCTTTGTTACATAGGCAGATGTAGGACCTTTGTTACATAGGCAGTAAGAAGTAGGACATGTGTTACATAGGCAGTAAGAAGTAGGACATGTGTTACATAGGCAGTAAAACATAGGGCCTTTGTTCTATAGGAAAAAAGGTGTAGGACCTCCATCCAATAGGAAGTAAAGACTATGTTCAGAAAGTAAGGCTATATTCAATAGTAGCCAAAGTTAGGACTAATATTCAGTGGTAGGTAATAAGATTTAAAGCCTATATTCAGTAGACTGAAAGGTTTAGGGCCTTTAGTTAGTAGGCTGTCAGAGTTCATGTATGAAGGGTTCACAAGGTCCTCTTGTATATTGCTTGTACATATGAAGTATAGATTTAGGTGAGATATATGTTTTACTGACCTTGTGTTACTTGTATTGATGAAATAGTAGTCTCAACCACCCTAAGGGTGTAAGGGTAATGGACATGTTTCAGAGTTGGGGTCAGTGAAGAAGAAGCATGTATCAATGTCTTAGAGGTCCCATTTATTGTCTGCCTGATACAGTTGATGATGTTTGGTCTAGACATGACAAGGGGGGGTACATGGAGCACTGGTAACACAATACACAACAAGCAGCTCGGTCTGGGGAACTGGGTGTTGCAGCTGCTAGAATACATCACACTGGTCTGGGCTTTCTTCTTGATCTTAGTGAAGATGATTACTGGTGGGAAGATTATGGTGTCATTATACAACTAAGGCTGATGATGATTGAGATAATAATAAGGACATCATTATTATCCAGCCTAATGTTATGATAGCAGTGGTGATGTTATTTTTGTGAAGGTGATTTGATATGCTTAACTAGATATTTAATTACGTATAATAATTACACGATGATCATGTGGTGGTTGTGGAGGGGATGATGGTTCTGGAAATTATGGTAGTGGTGATGATGATACTGAGGATGATGATTGTCTTCACAGTGGTGGTGATGATTGTCTTGATAGTGGTGATGATGATGATTATGATTGTCTTGATGGTCCTGGTGATGGTTGTTTTGATACTGGTGGTGATGATTGACTTGATAGTGGTGATGATGATTGTGGTGATGATGATTCTGTTAATGAAAGTGGTGATGATGATTATGATTGTCTTGGCGGAACCCATGATGATTGACTTGGTAGCGGTGGTGATGATTGTCTTGATACTGGTGGTGATGATTGACTTGATAGTGGTGAATGTGGTGGTGATGATTCTGTTAATGAAAGTGATGATGATGATTGTTATGATTGTCATATTGGTGGTAAGAAGGTTATACTGCAATGGTGATGATTTCACTGCTGATGATTGTTGTGATGTGTCTTTGCTGCTGCTGATTGTTGTGATGTGTCTTTGCTGCTGCTGCTGCTGATTGTTGTGATGTGTCTTTGCTGCTGCTGCTGCTGATTGTTGTGATGTGTCTTTGCTGCTGCTGCTGATTGTTGTGATGTATCTTTGCTGCTGCTGATTGTTGTGATGTGTCTTTGCTGCTGCTGCTGCTGATTGTTGTGATGTATCTTTGCTGCTGCTGATTGTTGTGATGTATCTTTGCTGCTGCTGCTGATTGTTGTGATGTATCTTTGCTGCTGCTGCTGATTGTTGTGATGTGTCTTTGCTGCTGATGATTGTTGTGATGTATCTTTGCTGTTGCTGCTGATTGTTGTGATGTGTCTTTGCTGCTGCTGATTGTTGTGATGTGTCTTTGCTGCTGCTGATTGTTGTGATGTGTCTTTGCTGCTGCTGATTGTTGTGATGTATCTTTGCTGTTGCTGCTGCTGATTGTTGTGATGTGTCTTTGCTGCTGCTGCTGCTGATTGTTGTGATGTATCTTTGCTGCTGCTGCTGATTGTTGTGATGTGTCTTTGCTGCTGCTGCTTGTTGTGATGTGTCTTTGCTGCTGCTGCTGCTGATTGTTGTGATGTATCTTTGCTGCTGCTGCTGATTGTTGTGATGTATCTTTGCTGCTGATGATTGTTGTGATGTATCTTTGCTGCTGCTGCTGATTGTTGTGATGTGTCTTTGCTGCTGATGATTGTTGTGATGTATCTTTGCTGTTGCTGCTGATTGTTGTGATGTGTCTTTGCTGCTGCTGATTGTTGTGATGTGTCTTTGCTGCTGCTGATTGTTGTGATGTGTCTTTGCTGCTGCTGATTGTTGTGATGTATCTTTGCTGTTGCTGCTGCTGATTGTTGTGATGTGTCTTTGCTGCTGCTGCTGATTGTTGTGATGTATCTTTGCTGCTGCTGCTGCTGATTGTTGTGATGTGTCTTTGCTGCTGCTGCTGATTGTTGTGATGTATCTTTGCTGCTGCTGCTGATTGTTGTGATGTGTCTTTGCTGCTGCTGCTGCTGATTGTTGTGATGTGTCTTTGCTGCTGCTGATTGTTGTGATGTGTCTTTGCTGCTGCTGCTGCTGATTGTTGTGATGTGTCTTTGCTGCTGCTGATTGTTGTGATGTGTCTTTGCTGCTGCTGCTGCTGATTGTTGTGATGTGTCTTTGCTGCTGCTGATTGTTGTGATGTGTCTTTGCTGCTGCTGCTGCTGATTGTTGTGATGTATCTTTGCTGCTGCTGCTGCTGATTGTTGTGATGTGTCTTTGCTGCTGCTGATTGTTGTGATGTGTCTTTGCTGCTGCTGCTGCTGATTGTTGTGATGTGTCTTTGCTGCTGCTGATTGTTGTGATGTATCTTTGCTGCTGCTGATGATGATTGTTGTGATGTGTCTTTGCTGCTGCTGATTGTTGTGATGTGTCTTTGCTGCTGCTGATTGTTGTGATGTGTCTTTGCTGCTGCTGCTGCTGATTGTTGTGATGTATCTTTGCTGCTGCTGCTGCTGATTGTTGTGATGTATCTTTGCTGCTGCTGATGATGATTGTTGTGATGTGTCTTTGCTGCTGCTGATTGTTGTGATGTGTCTTTGCTGCTGCTGATTGTTGTGATGTGTCTTTGCTGCTGCTGCTGCTGATTGTTGTGATGTATCTTTGCTGTTGCTGCTGCTGATTGTTGTGATGTATCTTTGCTGCTGCTGCTGCTGCTTGTTGTGATGTGTCTTTGCTGCTGCTGATGATGATTGTTGTGATGTCTTTGCTGCTGCTGCTGCTGATTGTTGTGATGTGTCTTTGCTGCTGCTGCTGCTGATTGTTGTGATGTATCTTTGCTGCTGCTGCTGCTGATTGTTGTGATGTATCTTTGCTGCTGCTGCTGCTGATGATGATTGTTGTGATGTGTCTTTGCTGCTGCTGATTGTTGTGATGTGTCTTTGCTGCTGCTGATTGTTGTGATGTATCTTTGCTGCTGCTGATGATGATTGTTGTGATGTATCTTTGCTGTTGCTGCTGCTGATTGTTGTGATGTATCTTTGCTGCTGCTGCTGCTGCTTGTTGTGATGTGTCTTTGCTGCTGCTGATGATGATTGTTGTGATGTGTCTTTGCTGCTGCTGATTGTTGTGATGTGTCTTTGCTGCTGCTGCTGCTGATTGTTGTGATGTATCTTTGCTGCTGCTGCTGCTGATTGTTGTGATGTGTCTTTGCTGCTGCTGCTGATTGTTGTGATGTGTCTTTGCTGCTGCTGATGATGATTGTTGTGATGTATCTTTGCTGCTGCTGCTGCTGATTGTTGTGATGTGTCTTTGCTGCTGCTGATTGTTGTGATGTGTCTTTGCTGCTGCTGATTGTTGTGATGTATCTTTGCTGCTGCTGCTGATTGTTGTGATGTATCTTTGCTGCTGATGATTGTTGTGATGTATCTTTGCTGCTGCTGCTGATTGTTGTGATGTGTCTTTGCTGCTGATGATTGTTGTGATGTATCTTTGCTGTTGCTGCTGATTGTTGTGATGTGTCTTTGCTGCTGCTGATTGTTGTGATGTGTCTTTGCTGCTGCTGATTGTTGTGATGTGTCTTTGCTGCTGCTGATTGTTGTGATGTATCTTTGCTGTTGCTGCTGCTGATTGTTGTGATGTGTCTTTGCTGCTGCTGCTGCTGATTGTTGTGATGTATCTTTGCTGCTGCTGCTGATTGTTGTGATGTGTCTTTGCTGCTGCTGCTTGTTGTGATGTGTCTTTGCTGCTGCTGCTGCTGATTGTTGTGATGTATCTTTGCTGCTGCTGCTGATTGTTGTGATGTATCTTTGCTGCTGATGATTGTTGTGATGTATCTTTGCTGCTGCTGCTGATTGTTGTGATGTGTCTTTGCTGCTGATGATTGTTGTGATGTATCTTTGCTGTTGCTGCTGATTGTTGTGATGTGTCTTTGCTGCTGCTGATTGTTGTGATGTGTCTTTGCTGCTGCTGATTGTTGTGATGTGTCTTTGCTGCTGCTGATTGTTGTGATGTATCTTTGCTGTTGCTGCTGCTGATTGTTGTGATGTGTCTTTGCTGCTGCTGCTGCTGATTGTTGTGATGTATCTTTGCTGTTGCTGCTGATTGTTGTGATGTGTCTTTGCTGCTGCTGCTGATTGTTGTGATGTGTCTTTGCTGCTGCTGATTGTTGTGATGTGTCTTTGCTGCTGCTGCTGCTGATTGTTGTGATGTGTCTTTGCTGCTGCTGCTGCTGATTGTTGTGATGTATCTTTGCTGTTGCTGCTGATTGTTGTGATGTGTCTTTGCTGCTGCTGATTGTTGTGATGTGTCTTTGCTGCTGCTGATTGTTGTGATGTGTCTTTGCTGCTGCTGCTGCTGATTGTTGTGATGTGTCTTTGCTGCTGCTGCTGCTGATTGTTGTGATGTATCTTTGCTGCTGCTGCTGCTGATTGTTGTGATGTGTCTTTGCTGCTGCTGATTGTTGTGATGTATCTTTGCTGCTGCTGCTGATTGTTGTGATGTATCTTTGCTGTTGCTGCTGATTGTTGTGATGTGTCTTTGCTGCTGCTGATTGTTGTGATGTGTCTTTGCTGCTGCTGATTGTTGTGATGTGTCTTTGCTGCTGCTGCTGCTGATTGTTGTGATGTGTCTTTGCTGCTGCTGCTGCTGATTGTTGTGATGTATCTTTGCTGCTGCTACTGCTGATTGTTGTGATGTGTCTTTGCTGCTGCTGATTGTTGTGATGTGTCTTTGCTGCTGCTGATTGTTGTGATGTATCTTTGCTGCTGCTGCTGCTGATTGTTGTGATGTATCTTTGCTGCTGCTGCTGATTGTTGTGATGTATCTTTGCTGCTGCTGCTGCTGATTGTTGTGATGTATCTTTGCTGTTGCTGCTGATTGTTGTGATGTGTCTTTGCTGCTGCTGCTGATTGTTGTGATGTATCTTTGCTGCTGCTGCTGCTGCTGATTGTTGTGATGTGTCTTTGCTGCTGCTGATGATTGTTGTGATGTATCTTTGCTGCTGCTGCTGCTGATTGTTGTGATGTGTCTTTGCTGCTGCTGCTGATTGTTGTGATGTATCTTTGCTGCTGCTGCTGCTGATTGTTGTGATGTGTCTTTGCTGCTGCTGCTGCTGATTGTTGTGATGTATCTTTGCTGCTGCTGCTGCTTGTTGTGATGTGTCTTTGCTGCTGCTGCTGCTGATTGTTGTGATGTGTCTTTGCTGCTGCTGCTGATTGTTGTGATGTGTCTTTGCTGCTGCTGCTGCTGATTGTTGTGATGTGTCTTTGCTGCTGCTGATTGTTGTGATGTGTCTTTGCTGCTGCTGATGATTGTTGTGATGTGTCTTTGCTGCTGCTGCTGATTGTTGTGATGTGTCTTTGCTGCTGCTGCTGCTGATTGTTGTGATGTGTCTTTGCTGCTGCTGATTGTTGTGATGTGTCTTTGCTGCTGCTGATTGTTGTGATGTATCTTTGCTGCTGATGATGATTGTTGTGATGTATCTTTGCTGCTGCTGCTGCTGATTGTTGTGATGTGTCTTTGCTGCTGCTGCTGCTTATTGTTGTGATGTGTCTTTGCTGCTGCTGCTGCTGATTGTTGTGATGTGTCTTTGCTGCTGCTGATGATGATTGTTGTGATGTGTCTTTGCTGCTGCTGCTGCTGATTGTTGTGATGTGTCTTTGCTGCTGCTGCTGCTTGTTGTGATGTGTCTTTGCTGCTGCTGCTGCTGATTGTTGTGATGTGTCTTTGCTGCTGCTGATTGTGATGTGTCTTTGCTGCTGATGATGATTGTTGTGATGTGTCTTTGCTGCTGCTGCTGATTGTTGTGATGTGTCTTTGCTGCTGCTGCTGCTGATTGTTGTGATGTGTCTTTGCTGCTGCTGATTGTTGTGATGTGTCTTTGCTGCTGCTGATTGTTGTGATGTATCTTTGCTGCTGCTGATTGTTGTGATTGGGATGCCGAAGGTGGTGATGATGACACTGATAATGGTGATGTTGCTGACAACAATGGTGGTGAAGTTGCGCAAGGCAAAAATGATCAGTATTATGTATCTCATTCCATTTTGTCTACCATTCCACTGGCACAAACAGTGGTATTCGTTAGGAAAATAATGAGCAGAGATAATTAAAACATAAATCAGCAGCTGGCCACAAGATAACAGTAATTCCCCAAGCCCCAGAAATCTATCTTTGTTCCGGTGATAGGCTTAGTGTTATTGATGATGGTGAGATAGATTTGGCACCACACATAGTATATAATGAATGACAGTCTGGATAGACTCTTGTCTTCCATAATTTTGAAATATTGTTCCTACATATCTACCTAAAGCCCATGCTACTAGGAATAGATGGAGTATGCTTCATTAATAGTTAATTGGTGTAGATATATGTTAAGGTTATATGTATAAGTTTCCAGTTGTTGAGGCCTGCAAGCAAGACGCAACATACTAATTGGAATAATATGTTCCTTCTTCGAATACTTGTAAACGTTCCCTGAGTTTTTATATTTCCATTGTTTCAAGTAAAGTTTCATCAGGCCTGAGGAGCCTTTAGATTTTCCTCTTGTGACTCTTCCAGTAGAAAAACAATGTGTTGTGAAAATATATCTTTTTGCACTTCCTTTAAGAGACACAAATCGTTTTCCTTAGTCTGAAAATAAATGTCCTGTGTCGAACAGAAATTCCAAACAGTTTCTCCCCAACCAGATCCCCTTAATATTAATGGTTGCTCCCAAAGGTTAGAGTGTCCATTATATCTGCCAAATTGATATACTAGTACATCACTTTAATATATTCCAGAGCCTCTCCTATGACAGCTTATTGATTCATTTCATTCAATCATTACACCAGATGAAATATTTCCCTAGCAGAAATTGTGTAGAATGACATCTTGAAGGTTAATATGACCTCTTGGCATGTTTCGGTCATCCACTCAATGCGACATAACTTCTCACGTAATCAATCAAGTAATTAACTGTTACTCCAGTTATTCCCTGGGCATGGTCTATAATTCATGTGGGCATCTTCTTACATGCGAGAGGATCTTGTTGTGGGCATTTGCTATCACTTAAAGGTAGTAAGTGCCTCCAGCTCGAAGGTGCATTACTGGATCAAAGTGTCATGAAATTGCCATTAAAGCTAATTGTTATTTGTATCAAGTTGCTGCATTCTGAATTGATTAGGTCGGTGGACTGTATTTGTTGTCATCCTGAGTGATTGGTCATGTGGTATGTTTTGAGAGTTGCAGCATTGTGAATCTGTGACATGAAGGAATCATGATGATGTTCATCATTTTTGGAAACAACTGGTGTCATCTAAATGATTTTTAGGTCTTTGGTTTTTGTTGGTGCAGTGTTGATCTCTCTTGAGCAGTATAGGGGTAGCCTGTTGGTTAAAGAATTTGCATGTCACACTGATGACCCGGATTTAATTTCCCCCTTGGGTACAATGTAAGAAGCCAGTTTCTGCTGTCCCCACCATGATATTGCTGGACTATTGCTGGACTGTTGCTGGACTATTCCTGAAAGCAGCTGAAGACAAAAGTTACTCACTCACTCTGACTGCCAGACGGCTTGCATGTCTTCTATGGGTATTGGGCCATTTTCATGGTAAATGTTGGATATCTTGTGGACCAACTCTACCCAAGTAAAGCATTTAACATAAATCAGTTGACTGGCCATATTGAAGACCAAGGTTCTATACCCAACATGAAAGGAGCGTTTCTGATGAAGCCCTGCTGTGTATTGGATTTATATTGCAAAAAGCACTCACTCACTCACTCACTCACTCACTCACTCACCATAGTCAAACCATGACCCAAACTTTAAGTGCTTTTCCTTACAGACCTCACAATCTCATGAATTCCAAGTCACACTGTAATAGTATGGATTGAGAGCAATCATCTCGTTAAAACTTGAGTCTCTAACTCATGAGGAGGAAGGATCATGACAAGCATACGCCTGCCTGCCAACTCCATTACATAAAGACATGAGACTATGGAGCTCGTCGTGTTACAGTGTCATGCAGCATGGCATTTACATTGTGAGTCGACAAAAGGCAAGTTATGCTGTGACATCCTAGAATGAATCATTTAAGTTGTCAGTTGATGTCATTAGTTTAAAGCTGAATAGATTCTGTAAAAGACGAAAAAGATATCAGGTAATTTAATTTGTCACTGACTGATGTGTATGCGAGGTAAAAGTTCGAAAGTTAGATATGAGAGAGACTTCGTTATTCCTGAGATGCAGCTTTGCAAAGTTGTTGAAATACCAAAGTTCAAAGTTGTTGAAATTTGAAGCTACTGAAGTGCAGTGTTGCTGAAGTGCACAGTTGCTGAAGTGCAGTGTTGCTGAAGTGCACAGTTGCTGAAGTGCAGTGTTGCTGAAGTGCACAGTTGCTAAAGTGCAGTGTTGCTGAAGTGCACAGTTGCTGAAGTGCAGTGTTACTGAAGTGCACAGTTGCTGAGAAACAAAAGTGCAAGATTGCAAAGATACTGAAATGAATGGTTGAGTGAGTTTGGTTTTCACCACTTTTAGCCATATTCCAGTTATATCACATCAGAAGACACCAGAAATGGGCTTCACACACTGTACCAATTTGGGGATTCAAACCCAGGTGACAAATGAATGCTTTAACCACAAGGCTGCTCTACCACACCTGAAATACTGAAGTGAAAGTTGGAAAACCAGTGTGCAAAGTTGCTGATGAAAAACACAAGTGCAAAGTTAATGAAAAACAGAAATTCAATATTGCTTATTAAGAACAGAAGTGCAAAATTGCTGAAATACAGAAAATGAAATCTTGAAATATGAATGGTACTGAGAATCTGTATCCATGTGTCATTATCCATGAGGTACAGTTAACCCATTAGGAAGGATCATTAGTCTTGACAACGGGTGTTCCTGCTGCTCTCCCCACATTCAGCAGCAGCAATAAATATTGAAGTGGTCTCTACCATTAATCCTAGTAGGAGATGACAAGGTTTACATCATGTATGTAACATGCTTTTAAGTAGTGGTCAATTCTTGTGTATAAAACCAGCCAGCTCTTTGATTATCAATGATTATCTTTTATTGAAGGCAATCCAACAGCTCACTGTGACTCATTAACATCTCCTTTGATCCTTTACTTGCTATCTTCTCTTCTTATCAGATGCTGAGTACAAAACAAGGCAGGCTGTATTTCAAGGAGCATTTCCACTTTTAATTCCAAAACTGTTCAAAACAATGTCACAAGCTCTTCTGGTTGCCATGGAAATACTTAAACGAGAACAAAACGGTTCAAAAGCATGTTGAATCATTTGATTCTGTTTTTGTAGAATTACAATGCTTTGCCAGGCGTAATCAGATATGTTACACAAGTAAAATACATATTGAAATGTTTTCATAACACAACCATTCTTTTATGTTTCCTCATAAAATTACATTGTTGATCAAATTCTATATATGTCTTGTATGAGAAATGTCAGATATGTGTATGAAGGTAACACCATACATACAAAGATCCAGGCTGTGCTGTCCTATATAGTATGTAGTATACAAAATGCTTTAGTAAAGGTTCCTTGTATCATTCCTCATACTGATAGAACAGATCTAATAGCCTGGCTGGGTGTAGTGACAATGTCACACATGTTTATTGGTTCTTTTCTCGAGTGTCTTCACTTTATGCGTGACTACACTTGGCAAGCAGCCAATCTTGTTTCGTACAAGGTAGTCGTAATGGTTGAGTGGCCATACTTACAAAACAGCCCTCTGAAACTGGGCCAAATCTGATAGCATACAATTGGATCATTGGCAATGCTTTTTTCACCCAACTGGCTTAGCATTACACTCAGTGCTATGTTGTCTTTAATAAGTTACTTAAAGGCTACGGGGGCTAGTAGGAAGTTATTTGGTTAATGAAATTGGGGGATAAACAAGTCAAATATGCTCCATTTATTCATTAAGTACACCAGCACTTAATGGGCTTTAGCTAGATTTTCTTAGAGGTAAATTTTAATGCTAATGGGATTTGGGAACGATTTTGTCGCTTGCATGTACTATTGTTGGAATGTTTGTCATTTGATCTTGTTTTGTTTGAATGTATAGAGAAGTTTATTATGGTACAAATTTACAAACTGTTTATCTGCGTAGGTGATACCTACTTTCATCTCTAGGTGATGCTTACATCTACATAGAACTTACTTTCATCTCGTTAGGTGATGCGTTACACCTGTGTAGATTACCCTAGAGAAAAAGCAAATATATCATATACAAATACCTATATTTCCTATGTCTAACAGTAGTTTAAACTATATCCACCCGGTGTTGTAACACCATGTTGTCCTGGATCCTGGCACTGTACCGTGCATACATCTGTGATATAGTACAGTGGAAGCTGTCTAAACTGGCACTCATCAGGACTGAAGAAATAATCCAGTTTAGACAACATGTTGGATTGTAGAACTGATGATAAATGTACAAGCCACAGGGAGGGGACTGAGTTTTATGCTGGTGTTGACAACTTGCCAGATAAGACAGATGCTGGTTTTGACAGCTACCACTGTACAGCGTTACAATATGATAGGTTCTAATATGTTTCCATATGAATCAAATCAACTGAAGTTATGAAAAAATCATGTCATTCTGCCAAAATGGTTGATAATGAAATGTCAATGCTTATGCCGCTTAGTAGATTTACATGTGTTCATTAAAAGCAGTATGATGTGGGGTAGCCTAGTGGTTAAAATGTCCATTGTCATGCTGAAGCTCTGGCTGTTGTGTGTGAAGCCCATTTCTGGTGTCCCCTGCCATGATATTGTTGGAAAATTTCTGAAAGCTGCATAACATCAAACTCCCTCACTCACTCACCTAGTGTGATGTATTACAGTAAAATCTCTATAGAATTTCATGTTATTTATAGTTCAGTGAATTTAACTTTGTATTTGCAGGTTTGTAACTAGGGTCATTAGCACAGTATTGGAGGTAGTCTTTAATGGTAATGTATGCAGTTTCCATTAGGCTGAAAATTACAAAAATATTAGCATTCAAAATATTTTACCAAGTGAATTCACTATTCATATTTTAATGCATATTTCATCAAGATAAAATGTATTCAGATTGTATTACTTCATAAACATATTCAGCATTAAAGCTGTGAATAGTAAACGACGCTTCAAGACAGGGGCAAGTCTGAACAGTTAGCGCAGGTGATGTGCTGTAAGGTATACTGGATCCCCCCTGTCTCCCCGTGTTTGTGTGTTTAATGGCAAGTCGGGGCCTGGCTACAGGTTTGGGGCAGCTTGCCAAACACTGAAGCCGCCAAATTTGTTTACTCACCAAGAAACCAATCAAAGGCTACGATGACAAAGGCTCGTGTCTTCTGATTGGCTGGAAGTTTACTACCACTATTACTACACTGTCATCCCAGACTTCTGTACACAGTCCTGCAATGCTTTCCTGGATTTAATTATTTCATAATAATCAAGGTATGTGCAGATTTATATTTGCATTACTTTGTAATTACTTGATTTTTTAGTTTAATTTGTTTAATTAGAAGTTTACTAAAGTACTGACATGTTTTATAGGTCAAAGCTAGAAAAAGCTACCTGAGAAGCTTGCTCGCCTGTTCTCACCTGTGGAGAATATCTGCAGGTAATGAGCTTCCAAGCTGACAGGTGTGCTAAGATATACAAAGTGCATATGTAATGCACTTCCAACTGCATGATATCACCTGTCAGTTACTTTCTCAGGTGTTCCGATGTTCATATTAGGTAAATCCAATTTTAACTTACCTGTAATTTTCCATTTATCTGACAGTAGATATCCTATTATATCTACTCATTATTTACTACATTACAACACCAGCTGCTCAGGTATATTCATTTTTACTTGCATAGCAACACATGGCCATCATTTACTCTGATGTGTGACCAGTAGGCCAGGTCAACAACGCTACCCTCCCCCTACCTCTCCTCCCCCCTACCTTGTCTCATACCCCCCTGACCAACCAGCCATCAGTAAACATGCCCGACCTGAAATCGAAATCGTGCACCTTCTCTACTACCCTGTCCCTGCTTAGCTCTCCATTAATTCAAGCTGCATGTCTTTTAATCAGCATTAATGTTTACTATAGAGAGTAGAATTCGTAGGCTTCGACCACACTGGGGCTCCAGTTGGAGACATGTAGATTGGCCCAGAGCTTGGAAAGATAAGAGCATGACTCACCTGCCCAGGTGAGAGTGTTACCTATGTACATATACATGATTGACAAGTCATACCAACTATACATCACGTTCCTGGATGATTATGCATGGTTTATGCCAGGCAACACAGGATTGCAAGGAAATGACTTTCTTTGAGGTTGTACTTTCTATTCAATTTACAGGTTATTTGAAATTTTATAATTGCATGAATTTTGATTAGTTTAAAGTAGTATCCTAGATGGTGTTAAGATATCCTCAATTTTCAATATGGTGTGTGTAAGACATTGCATGTTTATGATTTTTGTGTTTAATAAATAATTAATAATTTTCCTTCTAAAATTTAATTATGTAAATTTGCATTACAAAGTTGACAAGTATGTTCTATTGGTTAATGCAGCATATGAATATTTTATGCACCATAAAATAAGGTAATGAGAAACTGTGAGAAGTACACCACTTGTTCTACAGAGGTCTGTCATTAACCAAGTCAGAACCAGATAAACATGTGGTCGACAGTATGAGCAATGACCAATGTCAAAATGACATACAGCTCTATAAGACACTGTAACCACACAAACTGTATGCATCACCTACAGAAAGTTCAGGGCTCTGGCTACCTGTTCTCACGAGGAATTTCAGACTCTGACAGGTAGACAACAACACTCTCAAGTACTCTGTCTCAAAATCATTCTCCAAGTAATATAACCAGTTTTGAAATTAATATGCTACACAGTTGAAATTATTGTACCAAATATATGTAGATCATGAAAATGCTTTAATAGACAGGAGCATTTCAGTAATTAAAAAACACATCAAATATTTTTCGCACACTCAATACTGCTATGGGTGATAACTCGGAATGCTTCCATGTTATTCCCCAAGTCAGCTAAGTGCATCTGTACTGAGGTACCATTAGTATGTCTTAATGTCTATCAAAGACAAATTGAAAAATGTAGACTAAAAGAAATGTAGAAATACACTTTCAGTTTTAAAGAATATGTACTAAATATACTGAACAACAAAAGAAACACAATTTTGCCATAACAAAAAAATCGAATCTCATAAAAGTAAGCATTTGTGTTTGTATTATTATTAAAAATTTGACAAAAAAACAGAGCTGCATTTTTTTTTTCTGGTCAGTATACTAGTACTTCCTAGTGGAGCCAAGGACTCCACTTAAGTTCACAGCTGTAGCAATCGAGACTGGCCCTATCATTCTAAACACTTTGAAGATCTTTTCAAGGGTCTGCGAGATAGAAAATAAAAACTGCATAATGTTCATTTTTGCTTTTAAATATCATATTCTTTGTAATTTTATGGTTTTTTTCTTTTTTCATACAGGATGTCATGGGACTAAAAATAATCAAATCTTGTTTGTGTAGAAGGATATACGTCAACAAATCTATATCAAGACTGGGTTTCAATGTTACAAATATCCACTAGACCTTTTCCCTTCCTGGGCTCTCGAAAATCTTGGGGATTACCATATTTAAAAACTGCACACAGGATCCAGATGATCATTGCGACGTATGTCAAAACGACATTTTACACAGTGATATTTACAAAGTCAGCTAAGATCTGAAGATTAAGCTGTGGTATGGTTTATTCATTAGTTAAAAACTTATTTGATGAGAAAAAAAGAAAAAAAGAATTTTTTTTTTTTTTTTTAACCTTTTGGTAGCTTTTTTTATAAAGGTTATTGTATACTCATAAAAGAATATATTCCAAACACAGGATCATACATGTAATGATTCTGATTACACATGAAACATAGTTCCTGTAGGTTTGTTAAAGAATAATTATTCCCCTTGAGTGATCTCTCTATACACTCGTCTGAAAATGTTGCATGATAAACAGAAACCTTGTTACTTTCATTTCGTGACATACTCCATGTTCCTCATGCCCATTTCAAATCCAGTCTTTTGAGGAAATTGAAAGTTAAAAAAGAAGGCAAATAGCAATGAAATCTTTTGAAAGAAGGATGTGGCAGGCATTGTGTCACATGTAGTTTAAAAATATCACAGTTTACTGTCAGAGTGATATGTTTCTGTTTCCGAAGTGGAAATCCTTCTTGACATATTGTTCATCTTAAAATATAACCCGCCATAAAAGACATTGGATAACTTTATGAAACAGATTTGGAATTAACTATTTGATCAGAATTCTGTAATTCAGGGGAATTATTAAAAATGTTCCTAACATCTTTTCACAGGGGGCGGTGGGGGTAGCTTGGCGGTTAAGTGTTTGTTCATCACGCTGAAGACCCAGGTTTGATTCCCCACATAGGTACAATGTGTTAAGTACATTTCTGCTGATATTGATAATAATAACTCAGAGTATAATTGTTCGTCGGAAAATGTTTTTTATACTTTTTGTGAAAAGGGTGTCAGATTATGACAAACATTGCTGGGACTTTAAAGAACTGTTTCCCAATACACTTAGAGTCAAAGCTGTCAATCAGACATACAGATATCCCAATAATGTACTTCACATGCTATCTGTCAGTAAGCAGAAAGACATCTTGTACTCTAAGATCATTGCTGTTGGTATGCAAAAATAATATACAAAAAACACTGCCATATATACTACAAAAAGAAGTTTTAAAAACCTGATTCTTAATATTACAATAGCTATCACTGGCTTCCTGTAGTAATATATAAAAATCATGTGTTCTTCTGAGTAGTATATTAAGACTTGGAAAGATTTCACTTGACATACTCCTGTGAAATGTATTGGGTATTTTGGTACTCATCCAAACAATTGTCAGTCTCTCCGGTCAAGAGCCTGTGATTGAATGATAAAATGATCTCATGAGATGGACCTCTTCAGTCATTGTTGTGGATGAACAGAAATGTTTTACATACGGTATCACTCATCATGGGTCTCTCCATGATGTAACCTTATGTGATGGACTCGAGAGACCATCCAACCAACACAACTAGTTATCTACCACCACTGTCTGAAGTAGCCAGATGAAGCTCCCGAAGGAGCAGTACCCCTTTTAAGGATTTCCTTAGATCCCTATCCCCTTTCAAGCACCTGATAGATCCCTAATCTTCCTTTCTGCACCTGTAACAGACACCAACATGTGTCGAAGCAGTCTCTCAGTCAGTCAGATGGATATAGATAAAGCATTGATAGAATTAACAGTGAATAATAGATGTGACGCAGCCCCTGGAGGTGGGGTACCTGCTTCAGGGCAGGTTCCGTTGTTATCTTCAGTATTAGAAAGGCCATTGCATTGATACATCAACTGATACGACCATCGGGGGAATGTAGCTTTGTGGAGGTGATTGGTAAAACTCTAGATAAAGATATATAGGTTATATATACCACTCAGGTGCTAAATGCATACCTGCGGAAAAGCATTAAAGATTGACTGGGATGGAGGCTGGAAGATGTAGTCACTGATAACAGCATCTATGGTAACAGTTTGTAACCTTTGGTCGAAATTCATTGACTAGATTAAACACACATTAATCTGGATCATTAGTCATGTGATCTTGCAATCTGTCATCTAAAAATTTCTATGGCGTGAATCTTGTATCTTTTTTAAAGATTTGTTAGAATTTTAAATAAACAATATGTTTTGAATATTTGTCATGATGTATCTAAAGTTGTATGTATAAATAGCTATGGTGGTTAAAAAATCACCTTATCTCACCTTACCTTTGTTAGCATGTCATTTGTCACGTCTGTGCTATTGTTATCATCCATATGTCTATCATTGTGTAAAACACATAAACTGAACTGTCTGGAAATTGATACACATGTTGGAACACTGATGGGCTTATGCAGGGTCTTGATTCATTGTGAATTAGCAAGGAGTATTGGGAGCTTGTATACCTTATATGGCTGAGACATCTTGCATATGTAAAAAACTGTTAAGAAGAATTAAGATGCTTAATAAAACAAAACCAGATATATGTGAATTAACTTGTCTGGAATACAGTTAAACTTATGATGTTAGACATGTCGATTGATTTGATGAAGTATTGAAACAGGTTTCATCACAATGACATTGTCAGCCTATATACAAGTATTCAGGTCACAATGTCAATAATACAAAATCAATATCAGTATCAATGAAGTATCAATAGCTATAGACCTGATAAGCATACAAAAGAACATGCCATCCAGTGCATACGACAGACATAACCCAACATGTTGATATTTGCCTGTATTTCTAACCCACAACACTGACATTGCAGCCATGTACCAGTGTATATACCACATACACAAACATACAATGTTATACAAATGAATTTACCATACTAAGCGTGCCTATTACCTATACATGATGTCAGCATATGAACTGAGTGATGTTCCCGACTACTTCATCTCTCCATAGCACAGGTGCATATAACTATGTACCAATTATACCACATTAAGGATAGAGGGATTGGGCTTCAAGGGAAACAATATAATTGGGGGTTGTGTACTGTATAACCACCAACACTGTTGCATTATGTATTTGCACTGATTTATGATATATGACAGGGCCAGCTATACTTCCTACTTGTTGTGAAATTGAGTGAAATTGGTTTCAGTCAACCAGAAATGCATGGTGATTATTAAAATGGAAAGTCTTAAAATAAGATTTTTTGTAATATGCCTGTGCACAGGTACAGGCTGTGAGTGCAGTGGTATGTGTAATATGCGTACTTTGAGTTGAAATGAGGGCATGCCATGTGCGCTAATCCAGAGTTACTGATAGGTACTGCAATTGACGTCACTACATGTTTATGTCATGTTGTATATTGCACGTATACCATACCAGTGGAGTGCTCATGAGGGTCCTACCGTACCCGTGTCATCCTTGAACTTGCCGACTGTCACAAGTTGACGACTGTATCACTGTTGGCAGACACTGATAAACAATTGTCATACTGATGAACTTATCAACAATAATCTTTCATTCACTGTAAGTGGTATTAATATGTACGTGAGGATTTGTAGGTACGCAGTGTAGATATATCAGAGTTCATTTATCAGGATATAATTCCAGGAAATACTGTTAGAGGAACGTGTTTGTTGTAGTGTAGTCACTCATCAGCACCCAGAGGTGGTACAACATCACCATGAATATTAGATGCCATTGTTTTAATTGAGACTCAAATGAACTCAAATTACATTTTAAAGGATGCAAATAGAAAAACAGATGTGACTGCACATGTGAGTTCTTGTTCAAATTATTTAGCAAAATGGGCAGTAGACATACAAATATAAAAGGCCAAAGAAAACCCAAGCTTCACTCTTGTCAGAAAGAGATGACAGTTGGTGTAGAGGGTAAAGTTTTAAGCTGTGAAAGTTACATGAAAAGACTTCCAGAAATTACTTTATGTACAGTGACAGCTTAAGTCTGTCATACAGACCCTAAAACAATTATCTCCAAGAAAGCCTGTGCAAGTCTAAAATATGTGGCAAGTCTAGATTTCAACAGCTTCTGAAAATAAAAAAAAGTCTCTTTTTTTTTTTATTATGAACTGTTTCTTCTGTAAAATATATTTATTTCAGAGACTGGTTGTTAGTCTAGATTCCATTCGTGATGTCTTTGTGTTACGAGAACATTCCCATTCTCTTATCTGGACACTTGTCAATCCAGACGATTTCATTCTCATTAGTTCAATTTTTTTTAGGGGTGCATGTGTCCTTTATGTAACACTGGACTGGTACTCATCTTTGATCCTCTGAAAACAATATCATACAATAGAGATCTGTATTTGTCCAGTGTTGTCAAAACATTGTAAATGTACAGACCTTAACTAAACGTAGCAATTTACCTGCATGCATCAGCGACTTCCTTTGATGTACACATAGCAATGAACATAAGTTTGACTCCACAATTACATTATGTTAAAGTACTGCTGATCAAGCAGTGCCAGTTGAGCATATTTACATGCTTCAATACATTCCTGTGTTGCGACTTCTGTCTACTTTTGGATGACCAGTATGCTTTATTCCTGTTAAATTTGTCCAGAGGCTACTGAATCGGTGTGAACATTCTCCCTCCCTTCATTACATCACACACAGGTGTTGCAATCAACAGGTATAAAGTGAGTATTTTTTATCCAATGCAGGTGAAGCCTCAGAATACCTCTAAGTTTAATTCCATTACAATCAATCTCTATATGTAAATACCAAAGACTAATCGGGGTTCATTTCAACATTGCACCTTACTTTTTGTGTTTTCTGTGGGATCATCTCTATTGACCCTAATACTTCAGATCAAATTTGCCTGCTGGCTCATCAGGGGTTATGTAATTTGTAACAAAAGGGATTTCTGTGCATATTAATCCTGTGTTAATAATTCAGAATAATTATAAATTAAAAGTTAGTAGAAATTTTGATGGATCTTTTATTGAGCAGTTAATGGTAAAAAAATAAATAATTCAGTTTATTAATTCAGTTGGATTCACAAATGTTAAAAAGATTTATCTGTACACGTTTAATTTGTCATATCATGAGTTACAGACGTCAAACAGACACCTAAAACACCATGATACTGGTAAACATCTGCGTTGCTTTCAGAAATGCTCCAGCTTAGGCGCCTGTATAATCAGTAAAAAAAGCTGCAATATGGGAGAAAAAATGACTTTTCTTTAAATGTCAAGCCTGCTTGCATAGGATAGGTGTTTTTTTCAAAGTTAACCTTTACAGAGATAACAAAAAAAGAGAATGACCTCCTTCACAGGTGACACCAAGACAAATGGATTAGTACGATTTGCAGAGTTTACAAAAAGGTGTTAGAAGGGTGTGGGATTTTTTTATTTAAAAGAAGTATTAAGTGAATTTTAATTGAATTAAATGTCAACTTTATCTTGGCTCCATAAGTCTAGCCATTTTTCATGCCTGCTAACTTTTCTATCATTTTAGTGTCACTTTTGACTCGCTTCTCACCTGAGCTGTGCTCGTTAGTGGCTCACAGGTAGGCACCCCCTAGAGAGCGGAACAATACATGGATATTATTGCTTGCTTAACAGGTTCATAATACAATCAACAATACTATCAACAATAGCCAATAGACATTGGCCATGTAGGTGTCAAACTTGAAAGATTTATGTTGGAAATATGAATGCACACAAGAAAGTGACCTCATGGCTGGGGCCATTCCTTTACAAACTGAAAAAGATTTAATTACTAACCAAAATGGAATTGCTGACACCTATTAGGTGTTGTTAGTACATAAACATCATGATGTTAGAAGACAAATAGGCCATGTAATGAGTGGTTTCATACTGAAAGATTTAATCAATAAATAAGTAAATAAATGGTTTTACTTGATTATGGAAGTGTAAACTTTGTCAAAATTAATCAAACTGTTTGGGCTGTTAAGATGGAAAATTGTAATGATCTTTTAAATCCTTCTTTGACTCTTTGCATAAACAACAGCTACAGCTTTAAGACTGCACCATACACATTCATGTTTCACAGAGCGAGGGAGAGTGACGCAAGCCTTTCATTGGCTTTGCATGCTGTTGTCAGTGAGATGTATTGCACTGCTGTTGCAGTAGAAACAGCATCCTAAACATTGTGTGGCATTTGATCTGAATAGCGCACGACAAGCAAGAAGTGAAGCAGGAGTAGTTGTTATACCAGTAGTGTCAGTAGTAGTTGTCCTCATGAAGCGATACTGCAGATGTAGGTGTAGTGATTATTGAAGGCATTGTAACAGTAATAAAGGTGAGTTGTAAGGATAGTAATACTATAGAAACAAAAATGCAGTAATAGCAGTTGTAGTAGTAGCGTTCAGTTATCAGGATAGCAGTAGCAAAAGAAACAAAAATAATGGCAGTAGCATTGGCGGTGGGGTAGCCTAGTGGTTAAAGTGTTTGCTGATTACACCGAATACCCTGGTTTGTATTCCTGGTGTCCCTGCTGGAATGTTGGTAAAAACAGTGTAAAACCATAGTCAGTCACTCAGTCACTCAGTCAGTCAGTAAGTTGTAGTGGCGGTGGTGGTGGTGTTTGTCATTGAAAAAGAAGAAGTTTCCATCCAGTCAACAGCTATCTCAACAAGTACAACTCCTTACTACTGGTGTGTTTTCAGTGTACAGGGGATCTGAGCTGCCTGGCTATAGCAGCCGCATATGCCGATTATATAACAGCCAGCCACAGAGGCACACACACAGTTACACAACTGACTAGGCTCGCTTCAATCATTCATGACCTCACTATACAATCGCCTAGCGCATAATTGGTCCAGACTTGCATCATCAGATCACATGGGTCTGTTTGCAAGTAAAAATTGATTTTATAATTTAATTTCCTTGATTGTCTGATCCAGTAATAATAGGTTTCGTTATTTGAATGTCTGGCTGGTATGGAACATGCATACACTGAATATTATTTACATCAATAAGAGCATAATACACCATACAACAAACACATTTAAAGAAAGAAGTAAAATGTTGAATTATTAAGAGCATAAAACTGTAACGTGTCTGTGTTTTAACAAAGGAATGAATCTAAATGTAGAATTAATGGTGAAAATCATTGTAAATTCCCCATAAAGATTTTTGACGTTGATAGATTTTTTTCCTGTTATGACACAGGGGAAAACACATAAATCATTTGATTTGGGAGAAATGGCAGATTTAACACCTGGAAAGTCAGTAGTTACATTAACGACTTTTAGCTTTATCACAGTTCAGTGAGGATACAATATTGTAATGTTGTTATGAAAAACAGCCAATAAATGTCTGAGTCATAGCTTTGCTTCCTCAACAAGTGATTGACCCCAGGGGTCTATAAACATACATACTACCCAGGGGGTTTCTACAGGTGTGTAAAAACAAGCTGGGCTCTGTTGACAAAATTGTATACTATATGACGTACTATTACGTGATGTAATGGAGGAAAACATATTTGTTTACTAGTATCATGAAACTGTATTATGGTACAGAGTGTTTAATTTTGTTAAATTACGTTAAATTGAGTTATCATTTGGATGAAGTAAGCTGGAGGATAACATATTTGTTTGTTAATCATGAAAAGATATATAATAATTATGATACAGGGTACATAAATTTGTTGAATTGAATTAATTCAGGTTATCATCAGGATAGATTAAGCGGGGGGATAACATATTTGTACTTGTTTATCATGAAAATAGGAGTATAGGGGCTCTAAATTTATTGAATTAAGTAAATTCAGGTTATTATCTGCATAAATGAAGTTGGCTGGGATGATAATCTTCGTTCAGTGTGGTAGAGAAATTTCTACATAGACTCTGGTTGTTCAAGATGGCTATCAACCGAGGCATTCTTACTGAAACTAAGGCAGCAAGCCTGGTTGTAAATTGACTTCTGCTTGAGTGAGCAGCTTGTCAGCTATGCAGTGACCACTGGACTCCCCTGAGTGCTGACTGGTCAGTTTGTGAGCTTTGTTTATTCAACCCCCAGCCACTGGTCTTAATCGCTTGCCTTACCTGCCTGTTTATTCATGCCTGGTTGCTCCTGAATAACAATGCATATTCATGAAGCCAGACAGCCAATCAGAGCTAAGTAGTGTTATCCAGTGGGGAAGCTGTAGTGTAAAGGCCTCAGATGACTCTAAGCAGAGCTTGTAACTGGAGTTGTTGTGAGAGCATGTGTGGATTTCTCAAGATTACACTCACGTAGTAAACTCCTGAATATAACTGCACAAAGTGAAGCATTTGTGATTGGATATACTATCAGAACTTAATACAGCGCATGAAGAGGAGAGTGTTTGACTGCGTGACAGCTGGGTTTATGATGTAGCAATGCATGAACTACCATAACAGTCTCTATTGTAGTGGTAACCTAGCTCACTGATTGCCTCTGTCTTACCCTAGGACTAGCTGACGGACCTGCCTGCACTATGGAGTTATTATGTGTTCTTCTGGTGATATCAGCAGAGCTGACCCTCGTGGCCAGTTGGCAAGATTGGCAAGCCAACTCAGTTGTGAAGATCGGAGGTAAGAATGTGACACGATTCTCTGAACACAGCGTGCCACATGGTATTGTTTGCGAATGTGACACCTAGTTTAGGGCCTATTTTGTCAATTTCTTCATGATGATTGTGAATAATAGACAGAAAATTATGTGTAATAACCACTGGACATCAATTTGAAGTAATTTATTTATTTTTTTGTTAGTGTCACTTATAACACCTGTCTATGCAGGTGTGGTAATTAGAATCATTTATGATACACAAAGATGGATGAAGATCATATTGCAGCTATCTGCTTGTGCCACGCTGTGTTCTTGATTACCCAATTTCTATCCAGTACACAGCCTAATTACAAAATAACATTGTTACGAAGATGTAAAATGTATATTAAACTCCAATCATAGACACAGGTATAAGTGTATAACCTATAAACCTTGCGTCTCTGTCTGCATCATTCTCTCTTGTGGAGTGTTTTCTGACGGAAGGCCCTGTTGATTGCAGCAACAATATAGGCCACACATTGTGTAGACTCTTGTCTGTCACAAATATCTACTTTCAATACCTCTCCCAAGCGGAATTAATACTATTTCCCATCACACATGTGCCCTCCTGAGACACGTGCAGTGTTTTCATTTTAGCTCAAGGACATTCTAAATTGTCTGAATCAAGCTGGCATCCCAGTTCTGTTTGAAGGCTTCCCGATACAAACAGAAAGATGATATTTTTGTATGATAGCCCCAGAATTCATTGATAAAATAACTGAATTGGGTAATAGAACTTCAACCATTCCTTTAAGGTGAAAGAGCTACGGTAAAGCACTTGAACACAGAGATTGATTTGAAACATCAGCAAGTTAGAGATATTTTAGCATCTACTGAATTAATCTCCCAAGCTGAGGGCCTTGCTGGCTGAAGGCAAGAGTGTCAGCTTAGCCAGAGTCACCCCAAGCTGTTATTTCACACCTCAGTGTCAGAGACAGGCCTTCAATAGATTATTACATAACTTGGGTCACTCAAGCCAAACAGTTAGTGTCCAGTCAAGATAAGGCACAACCTCAGTGGAGAACACTGTAGTGTAATGATAACCCTTATAGCTCTCACAACACATGCCTACAATGTGCAGTAATTGTAATGCATAGATTGAAAATCACCACCTATCAATTTAGTCACAGTCCCAAGGGCGAAATAATGAATATAGGGTTCTTCATTTTTTTCATACTTTGATCCCAAATTAAGCATTTGTGAAAAAATAACAGCCCTGCTGTCAATAATGCATTTTATGATTGAGTTCCTAGTCCCAAATTATTGGAGAGTAGAGTATTTTTCTTTTGTATGATTGTCACTACTTGGCTGAATTATTGCCAGTGTTGTTTGACTAACAGCAGATATTACATCAACCTGACACCCTTTAGGATAGGTTACATCCTTCTATGTATCCTGGTTGTGCCAACTTGTCATGACAGGTGATACTACTTGTTATTGCTCACAAACTAGATCAGGGAAATCTACACCACAATATACTTTCACAATTGTCTCATTAAGATTTTCAACAAGTGTGTATGGCTATCAGATTCTGATGACTCACTGAATATCAACACAGAGCAGACGGGCAGTCACATGGTCTATGAAAAGGTCAATAAAGTTTCAACCAGCTTCACAAATACTTGCCCCAGTGGCCAGTGTGGGGACAATAGATTTGGCGGGAGTTTGAGGATGTCCAGTCCTTGATCTGGTCACTAAATGTCGTATAAATATCTGTGCACTGAGGCTGTGTGGACTCACACTGCCTTCTGAGCTTGCATGTTGGTCTTGTCAGTTTGTCAACTTGAATATTTGCTTATGGATGACAGGCACAGAAAAAGTTGCCCATTCTTCATTGATTTGTCTCTTTTGTGACGTTAAGTCCTTGCAAATCATGTCTTTATAATGTTGACGCTGCAAGTTATAGCATTAGTTGAAATAGTGCCAAATTCAGTCTATAGTTTTTAACATGTTAGTTGTCATGAGCATTATCGTCAAATGACAATGAAGTGTTTAAAATAAAATGCATCTCAATTTTGAGAATAAGTCACAACTACATCTACAAAGCAATGTGCAGTTTGTAAATAATGACATGTTTGTTACATGCTGTACCTGCAGGAGTGCTGTAGCCTATAAAGTTAGTTGAAAAGCTTAACTGATTTACAGACATGCACGTTTGTTTCACATTCACTGCCCCATTTAGGGTGAGAGTTCACTTGAGTCCAGTGTTGAAAGGTCGACTGCCCATCTCAAACTTCAGAAGATAAACAGCTTTGATCTAAACACGTGTAATCATGTGTCGGTCTTCTGCTTCTTCATCTTCTGCTAATTGTTTCAGTTTAACTGTGTCTGAAGTCAATCAAAACAAGTTTAACTGTGTCTGAAGTAAATCAAAACCAGTTTATCTGCAGCATGTGGAAAGGCATGAGGCTCAGTGCTGTGGTAGTAATTAAAGAAAAGATGGGGTTTTTTTCATCACGAAAGGAGGCATGGTTCATTTCATAAACAAATTATGTGCTTATGGGGCTTAAGAAAAGTATCCACATTGGTGTGGCAGGAAGTCTATTCCTCTAGAAAGCTAGAACTGCATTGGGTGTTGAGAATTTAAAACTATACAAATTCTTCTCGCTTACTGACAGCTTTGCATCTTTCTACTCCTAGGCCAAATGTAGAGATATCATGAAAATCAGGTAATATGATACACCCAGCCTTTTCACCCATACTGCATATCTTGACCATGTTGAACACCAGTGCTTGTCACCACACATTAGACAATGTGATCAATTCCCAAGCAGTTTGTTTATGAACATGTGGACACTGTTTCAACAGTGGACTGAACCCAGTTAGTTTTTAGTAACCTGATACCTCCTGTAGCTAGTTCCACATCAACAAGAATTTTTGGCGGGTGGGAGGTGTCATACCAATTACTGAATAACACGTTTACTGCTGCTGAGAGATCCTAAAAGATAGGGACTTTTCTAGCATTTGGCCTAGGACTATTTCAGAAGTTTGGAATTATGACAATTGTCACATTTCATTGTCTTCAAACAGCATTATGTTTACAGGAATGTTGTGTTTTGTCACAGAATTTAGAAATTATGAGGAAGAAGTTTTAGACTAAGAGGAGTTTGTCTCTTAGTCCAGGGATGGCTAAGAAAGTATTGTTTGTGTGTGAGGTAGAGAGAGCCCAGGTTGGCTAGAGGGTTAGGTAAACATGGCCTCTGAGAAACACCATGCTGTCACGTCCCTACCCCCTGTCACTCTGCAAGGCCAAAGGTCACTAACTGACCTTTACCCCTACTGGACATTTGAAACTAACTCCTTGTAGCAATAAGGAGGTTAATTGGCTGAGAAAAAAATATAGACCTGAAATAAAGTATCAAGTTTACATAGCAAATGTAAAGAATATATTTGTACAGTTAAAGTGTGTTACTATGTGCCTATTGTGATAGGATTTAGCAGTGTAATTACTAAATGAACATATATATTTAACAATCAGCAGCATTAGAAGCATAGGTTGTTACTCTGGTTAAAACGAGCGTACAATATTCACTCCAAGATGACTCACCAAGATTTACCCTCTGTATTTGTTATTGTGATAAAATGACCCCAACCTTCCATCCCATATGGAGTTTTTATGGCATCTGTGTATTGATTTACACAACTAGGCGGGGAAGGGAAGGACCTCAGAATTGGTGCCAAGCTACAGAAACTGTTCCTGCAGCTCCTCAATGAAAGATTCTCACACTCTAATGGTCATTGATTCAGAAGTTGAGCCAGGAAATATTACGCCTTGAAGAACTACCGCTTTAACAGTTCAGACATTTTCCCATAGAAATTGATTAATTGCAAACTTCCAAATGATTGTAGGTTTCAGTTCTTACTATGGGGGTTTAAGCCCTACCATAACGATCTCTGATAAAAAAGTGACCATACATCTTAAGAAGGCCTCAGTTCCTTTTAATACGGAAAGATCTGATCTCAAGAGATGTCTGCAGTGATGAAGCAGTACTCTGCCAGTCACACTTCAGGAAAATCATTTGTGAATTTCCTTTAAGGAAATGTACGTTTCCCTTCTTACACAGGTCTCTCATTTAAGTCCCCATTTAGATCTTGGTGCTAAATAATATACCACTCAAAAATCACAACATTCACAGGTCAATATTTATATAATCAGAACACTTATTCATCTCCATGCTGCATTTCTTTGAGAAGACTGAGTGTGATATGGCCTTTCCTATTTAAACTCACTCATATGTTAAAGTCATAAATCAATTCTATCACACCTAGCTATGTCGTCAGTTATGCATGAAAGACAGATCAGTCTCTGATCACAAGCAGAAAAATCCATTTAGTCTCTGAAGACCTGGCAGTATTAAAAATAGATACCACTAGAATAGAGAAGGTTAGTTCGTGGACATTAGTTCTAAACACAGACAAGGGACAAGACCAGAATATGCTTTCCTGGGATGGACTGACAATACATTCAGATCAAGTCTAATTGGGATAAATATGCCTGGAGTGTTTGACTTTGATATTCAAAAATGATGCACCCACATTGTAATATGGTCATCAGTATGCATGGTTAGGGTTGTAATCAGATTATTTCCTGCCCTGATCATGGATTTTCCTAGTCTCATGGTTTGAGCAGAAGTGAGATGCTAGTATCAGTGCATCCCATAGTGTGACTTTCACCATCATACAGAGGGTATGTCTTCTTGTTTCGCGTGTGAGATTGTCTTGTGTATGGGTCTGGATGAAAATTGACGGAAGATGTGCAGACAGCTGGGGTCGCAAATACTGGCTGGAATCTATTTCTGCTTGGAACATCTGCAGACTCTACATGATGCATCAGTGTTTGTGGCGGGTGTTGAGCAACTCAGCTGTGCTGAGATAATTAGTCCCAGTATCAATATCCCCAAGACCCACTTACACAATAATTGTCCTCTGATTGAGGGGAATCAGGCTCGCATCCATGTGAACTTCAGCAAAACCTCATTAGCGCGAAGATCTTGGGACCATAAAAAATATATCATTCTCCATAGTCCAAGGCAAGCAAAAGCACTAGAAATCTACAACTGCCATTGTCTTGTTTTGCTGATGAAGTGTATTTTGTATCACTGTCTATAGAGAGTTTGTGTGAATAAGTTTGGTCACATAGTTCTACCATGTCTACTTAAAAGACATATGCTACTTTCAAGAATAGCATGGTCATTAACTATGTAAGTGTGAAAGAATGAAGTCATTTTCAGCTCCTTTTGAGTAGTATATTTATTTCTTCATTAACACAGTGAATAATTGGGATATCCATACTTAGCATCATTTCTTCACAAGTGTTGACTATTGATCAGCATGAATTTCTATAGGCATTTGGTGGAAGATTGGTTGAAGGCATTCATGATCAAGAACATTTCAAGATGGCATTTGAAAGGATGTGTTGATAACCTGAAGCCCCATTTACATCATTATGAGGAGACAATTGTAACATGAACCCCTTTTCCTGTCACAATTACACCTCAAACTGTGGACATTTGGATGCATGCAGGGAGATCAATGGTCAGGAAAATAGCTGGAGGATATATTGACCATTTACTGACCAGAGACAATCTGATTGTCTAATTGATCTGCCAGAGGCCATGGGTCAGAAATGGCTATCTGAAATCACGATACGTCTACCAAGTGGTATTGACTGTGGACTTGTGAATGTAGAGACCTGGATGGGTGGACTGAAAGATGGATGAACACGATGAGATGGCCCAGATATTGTAGTAAATCAAAACTGGAGTGAGAGAGATGGATAGATAGAAAAACGGCTGAACACAAGACACTGAGACCTGTCCCAGACCAAGCCCAGATATTGTAGTAAATCATAACTGGAGTGGCAAAAGTCTGAGATGAAGGTTTGCCTTGTTGTATATTACTCTTGAAATGATGAATATTTAAGATAGTTTTGCATATCTGTCAGTGGATTGTTTGAAAAACCTTCATGTAACACCAGTTATGGACAAGTTGTTCTAACTATTTGGTTGCGTTCACATTTAGCTTGATAATGATGTAAGAATATATATCAAACCGTTGTTCAACGTAAACAAGAAGTTGTATCAAACCGTTGTTCACCGTAAACAAGAAGTTGTATCAAACTGTTGTTCACCATAAACAAGAAGTTGTATCAAACCGTTGTTCAACGTAAACAAGAAGTTGTATCAAACCGTTGTTCAACGTAAACAAGAAGTTGTATCAAACCGTTGTTCACCGTAAACAAGAAGTTGTATCAAACCGTTGTTCACCGTAAACAAGAAGTTGTATCAAACCGTTGTTCACCGTAAACAAGAAGTTGTATCAAACTGTTGTTCACCATAAACAAGAAGTTGTATCAAACCGTTGTTCAACGTAAACAAGAAGTTGTATCAAACCGTTGTTCAACGTAAACAAGAAGTTGTATTCCATGAAGCTGTATGTTTCACTTCTGAAGCTGGGTATGTTGAACATCAATGGGTAAAGAATGTATTGCTTGAAACATACATTAAATGCTGAGGTTATTTTTTTTTTCACAGTTGCCATGTGTAAAATTATAAATTGTACAAATAGGGAAAAGTAACTTTGAAAAAAAAAATTGTTGAGTGGGAATCATGTGCAGTCTTCTGTTCAATCTTATTTCCTGAATCGAGGAATGATGGGGGTTTGAGTACCCAAGGCTTAGCACACTGAGGTATTAATTAAATCCACTGTTAAAGCTGACTACTTCCTGTGGTGATGGGTAGGGGATGTGGTAATTTGCCGAGCCCGTCTGAGACTGATGAAGCTTGTTATGTGTGGGATGTAGTCACATGGATGTCTGCCAAAGGGTTAGGCTTTCAGCAAAATAAATCCTGGTGTGACTTGCTACACATTCATACCAAATACTGGTCATTTTATGACTCAAAATACTTATGTGTTGATGCGTGTTAATGTGTCATGATAGAGGTGTATCAGCATTTGTTAGTAAAGACTCAGAAGATGCAGACAGTAGTTTTGGATGCTGGCCAGTAACCTATAGCAATTCAACAAGTTTGGTGGCAGGGGAATCCTGACATGTGCAGGCTAGTGAAATAATATGGAATAAAACATGGCCCTACAACTATATTTTTACATGAACAATGAAATTGTATTTTTCATATTTAATCAAAGTCTGATGTTAGTATTCATGATTGTGGGACAACTTTTAACGAGATAAAGACACGTATGACAATCAAAAGCATATATGACGATCAGCACAAGAGGCAATTAATGGTGTGAGGTTCTCGAAGAGCATGGGAAAAACTAGCAATCTGCCATGTGTTGAAACAGCCGAGTATCAATTGCTCTTGTTAAATAATTATATTTGAAAATAGTGACGATGAGAGTTGATCCAGACCGTTGATTTTCATTCATCTCATGCTCTGCGTGACACCTATTTCCCAGCTGTTGATGATGATGTCATTGTTCTGTACTGTCAAGAACTACCACTGCTAAATAGTGGGATCCTGTGGCTCAGTACGCGTTGAAAATTTAGGAACAGTGGTACCATCGGCATGGACAGCTGATGGTCATTAAGTACAAATTACTTGAAACATTAGGTATGTAATCATGTCAGATAGTGCATTGGTCACAGTTGAAAATTACATACAATTTTGACACTTGTTGTGAAAGACACACCATTCTTGACTGACAGATATGAAAAGCTTCCTGCTGTAATTGATAGTCACACAGTACTTCTAAAGATCAAAGGTTACCATTGTCATAAATTTGTAATGAATTGCGATTTCATTTGATTCTAATTAATTGATACATTGGGTTACCCTTGCAATAAGGTCTTCACTTTGGAAGCCTTCTTTGTGTTACTCTGAGCGTGAGAGTGCATTAAACCTTATACAATCAACTCACCACGACAACCACTTTTTATGACTCCAAAACAAAAGCGTTATACTGTGGTAGACACACTAGTCTTTTGATGTTGGCGATAGGGCCCCTTGGGGTAGTTTTTGCAGGTCCCAAATGAGCACTAGAATAGATGAGAATGGAAGGTGTATTCTTGCATTACACTTTAGGAACAGAAAGCTGGGAGTGACAACGTGAAAACTACATCCAATATAAACTTGCTGGTAGACAAAGATTTGATGCCTGAAATTGAAAAGAAAGGACCAATTAGGGTAACCATTGTCGATGTGGAGCATTGTAGATCAATGTTACCATTGATCATGTTAAGAATTGCTCATTAGTGGAAAGTTACAAAAATGAAACTGAACATTAATCAGTAACAGTTACTCTGATCTTCAGTTCTCCCAACTCTCTGTTCTGTAATTCTAGTGAAAAAAGACAGTGAAAACATTCTTCCCAGTGTATGTGTCCATGTTTTTTCCTCAGACTTTGAATTAATTTTTGGCCCAATGGAGTTGCCCAGTGTCACATATTCATGACATTTAGGACAAAGGTCAAAGAAAGGTCAGTCTTCAAAATAAATACTTAAGTGAAATAAAATCAGTCATTGTGTTAATTGATGGATTGTGTAGCTGTCAGCTTTGTCACCAAATCTGGATCATTATTTAGGCGATTATTGTACTGGTTCTTCATTCTAGTGTCAAACCCAGAGAATTACAAGAGCTATTGGCCAGTCTTTTCCTAGATGTTAGAGTAAACATCAGTGTTTACTATATAGGTATGTGTTGCGAAAGGTAAAGAAATCCTGTCCCAATACCAAGTCGTGCTTACAAATGATCATGTTTATTTTCCAAGGGGTTTTCTACCTATAAGATGATCCTGCTTGAAATAGGGTTGGGCCGAAACTCGATCTAGCTTTTGTATGGAGAGGTGGGTTTTATGTATGGCTATTCAAGATGGAGTCCCACTCTCTTGAAAGTCCCAGCGCAGTATCTGAATTGCCGAAATGGGTCAGTGGTATTGAAGAGCCTTTGTTGTAAGGCATCCCCCATGCACCTGAAGGATGAAACTGCTGATTCACAATTTACAAAGCCGCAACCTACGCCATAGCCTCAGGCCTTGGGATGCAATTAGTCTGATTTCGGAGAAAACATGTCCACAGGCCAACAGCATGAGAACAGCAGCTACCTGTAGATTAGGATGCAGCTTGAGCTGATGCTCCATGCTTCATGGATCCTTTCTTCAAAACAGGCCAGCAGATGTGGGATTACAGCCATAGCAAACTGCTTAGGAGTTGCAAGGATACATGTTATAGGGTCTTTATAGGTTGAATGTAGTCTCTCACAGACCTTGAAAGAAACATATCTGAAACTTACTCTCTATTTTTGTCTAAATTTCTTCCTTTGGAAAAGATTTTAAGGCTCCTTTCTGTAGATTTAAAACATGAAACAAATAATTATTTGTATTTCATTGGCTCAGTGTCCAAATATTTTAGCATTCATTTGAAAATTTTCAAAAGAAATTCACAAACCCATGCTTACAGTATAATCTGAATCATGCCAAAATCAGATTTTTACAGTGATTTATTATGGAAATGGTTCAACTGATTTTCTTTTAACAGCTTCTGTAAAAGCATTGTCACAGAATGGCAGTTGTATAACAGAATTAGATCACATCCTGTTGGGCCCAGTACTGTTGCTGTGTGTTCTTAACCTTGAGGGTTCTAGGTAACAAAGCAGACAGCAAAGTCTATCCTTGTAGTGCTTATGTCCCTGTGTCCAACTACCCTGTTGAGCACAGCTGGAGCGGAACAGGACCCACTTGGTGGAGGCCTCTATGGGCTGTTGAGGGGCTATAGTATTCTGTGTTATTGGCAACCTAATAGGACTTGTCAGCTTGAATATATGGCGCTGTCCATGTCTCTGGCGGCTTGCTGCATGCTGTTTCAGCGAATGAGATCCCAAGACCCTGTAAGTCGTCAACACAAACTCAATACAATGTTCCTACGCTTGAAGGAACACTGTAAGAAACTGCCGATTCATCCACCCAAGAATTCAGAATATCATTTCGAGGTTGAAAGGTTAACAAAGGTGATTTCTGAACTCATGAAAACACCTTTGTATATGCTGAATAGTTTCTTCTAGGAAAGTGAGGTGTTGAGACAGGGGATGAATTTGTCAATTCACTGAAATCCCCCTGGCATGGCTTCTTGAGACTTATGTTGTCACGGTTGTCCAGAATGGTCAGTCACTATATATGAAGAAATGAATAATCTCTTTCACCAATTCATTTAGAAGATTAAATAATTTTTCTGGCTACAGATCTAGATCCCGAAATACCATTCCCTGATTTATCATACCCTTTACATATCGGTTTTTAGGAATGGAAAAAAAAATGGGGAGATCACAGGTAAAAAAAATGGGGATAACAGGATTCATTGGCATGTTAATATGCCCGCGGTGAGGTTGATCAATTTTTGAGCTGGTTCTTCCTGTTCCCGGCAATCAAGTGTAGTGGTTGTTCCGTCCCTCACTTCCCGCCACCAACTCTCCTACCACCTTTACTTCCCTTCACATGCACACTGTGGGTTTCGGCACCTAGACGACTCCACAGCCGTAGGACGTGATACGAGACGTTTAAACATGACGTGCACAAATTAAACATGGATCTCCCGGAGCTGTTGGTTTTTCTTGGTGTCACAGGGGCCATCTTTGCTTCTAAAGTCAAGATGGCTGACTGTGAACACTGAAAAGGTTTTTGACTTTCAATACTCTAAACATTGAACAAACCAGATGATCCAAAAGTATAATTTGTGAAATAAAACATGTGCTGGAAACACATTACAAGGAGTACAGAACTGTTCAGAAAATCCATTTTCTGTTGTTTATATGTTCATCTTTTGCAATGATAAAAATAATCAGTGTAATTAGTTGTGCATGTCACATGTAAGTAGCATTTAACTCTGTCACTAGTGTCAGCGTGCAATCTGTAAATAGCCACAGATTAATGCAGTAGCTTTGAAATCTATACATAGATTTTCCTTTTTAAGGAACAAAAGTAGTTAATATTTACTCAGGTTTAGACTTTCGAGACATTTACATCTGATATTAAGAGAGACTTTACTATCAACCTTAATGTGTATTCCTCTGTAATGCTTTGTACAACATATATTTGCATATATATAAATCACATTACACCGGGAATCTTTACCTAATATCATATTTTGGATATGAATCTATGTATAGCCATAGAAAATAACAGAGTCAACAAGACAGAAGGAGTTGAACATTAATGACAACAAATCAGGCATGTGTTTTGCTAGTTGTTCTACTTGAGGCAAGTTTGATAAACTGAGTGATTGTTAGTGGCATGAGTCATGCAGGTGAGTCACTTGCTACCCGGATCACCCGAGGCAATGATTATGACAAATTGTCAATTTCACGTCACATCTCGTTCTCCATGATATCTGTAGCAACAGTGTTACTACTGGGATACTGGTATTTCAAATCAGAGAATTGTTTTGAATTTGATAGAGAGATAGATATATCAAAGTCTATACCATTCCATGCAGAAACAGTGACAATATTCCCTAAACTAATTATATGTTACTATAATTAATGTCACTGTTATTATAACAATAATGTTAAAATTGGATTATGAATTCACATCTGATGATTGTACTCTTGTCTTCCAAACTTCAGCAAAAGATGTGAATTTGTGGTCACATTAATGCTTGCATCCAAAATCATAACAATATTAAGATGTAGTTTACAGTGAAGGCAGAAAACTAACACAACTTATAAGATATGTATGTTTATCGTTTTGTTGTCATTGCTTGGATAGACAAGCTACAGTAATCTGTAAAGAACTATTGCCATCAATTATATTCATGAACATGTTGACAGATAAACAAATTTCAAAAGGAACTAAGTGCTTATTATGTAGTGAGCTGAAGTTGGAGGTTTTCCTATGAGAGGATGCCACGGAGGAGATAGTTGACATGTGTGACACTACTGTATTTGCTCATCAAGTGTGGACGAAGATGGTCCTGCTTCACAGAATCCACCAACTCCTAGATAATTTCCAGAAAACATAGGCCAGATACTTGATAGCGCGCAATATTAACAAATGCAGTCATGGGAGTCTCAAGATGGACCATCAAGTAGACACAGGAACTGGTATTCATGAGCTTGTTGAGAATTTAATGACAATGGATATTAGTCCAGCAATTGTCTGGTATCATGTGAGTCGGGATAATGTTGCACAAGATTGTTAGAAACTTAATAAGCAGCCAAATTGATATATAATAGATCTTGCAAGCACTTGCTGGGAAAAAATTACTATTGGGTATATTTGATCCAAAGACAATAAAGATTTGTAGGCCATAGGGTATGGTGAGCACGTGTTAGCATTTGGAGTCATTCTGGCAGAGTCTCAAGTGCTACGAGTTGTACTCATGATTCTCCTCCGTAATATAAACACAGTAATTCAGTAAGTGTAACATTTAACATGAGCTGGTCAGGGCCAGCTGAAGTGGAGCCTATAGTGTAATTCTTATCTCCGTCACTATATGAAGCCTCCCAAGGGTACCAAAATCTGGCACACGTGCAGTCGTGTGCTTCAGCTTACGCACATTTTCCTGAGAGGTTATCAGTTAGGAAACTTGCCTATTGCTTTAATGGCTTCCAAACCCACTTACAGTTTTATCTTTTAGGCATTTTAACATTTTACAGAGTGAGAGACAGTGTTACATTGTTAAACGTGCAACAGCACTAATCTTGCCTTCCCAGGTCGGGTATCATATTCTTGGTAGGAATGGGATCTTGAAGACCATGTGGTGTGTGATGTTGAGAGTATGCTGTCAGTTAGTTCAGTGTGTTAGAGCCATGGAGGTGGAGCTTGTTTATAAACTGCGTGTTGCCATGTATCTCATCCATGCACGTGCTGGACAGCATGGATAGATAAGCGGGTATGGGATGGGGGGGGAAGTGGGAAAGAAGATGGTGCCCAATGAAGCAAAAATATTCACAGTCAAGCAAAAAATAGCTACATATCTAACAATGATGTAACTAATTAATATATTCATATTTATTTAAATAGGTCTTCATTTTATTGTATATAAGATCAATATCTGTAACTTTACTGTCTTTGTATTAAGAGATGAGTGGTAATTTATTATTTACAGCATTGTTCATTCCACATCATATGATCCTGAATCTTAATAAACAAAAGTAGCTCAATATTATTGAGGGAGACTTTCAACATTGATTATACTATAAAGATCCTCAAAACAGGTCTGGTGTTTGCTCCACTCACTAGATACTCGCACCCTAACAAAGAAGAGTCATCACAACAGCTGGCTTCCCTTCTAAGAAAATGCTGCTATTTTCAGCTATACTATTGTCCAAGCTGTTGTCTCTGTTACACAATGATGAAACATGAACAGATAGGTAGGGTACGCCTCGGCCTTGGAAAGCCTGGAACAGGCAGATGTCAGCCCTGGGCGTAGTGGAGACAGATTCACTTGATGCTGCTCCACAAACATGCAACATGCAGATAGAGCTATCTTAAATAGGTCTACCAGAAGTCAGCCATTTTAGTAGGTTGCATTTGAAATCTTTGAAATGGGTTCTGTGATACGTTTAAAGAAGGCTTATCATTGATGTTATCAGAAAGAGAATTTTTTATTATCATATTGTATATCATACATCAATTGGTTATTGCATATGAACTCACGTGTTTTAAGTGATGGATGAAAAAAACATTAAAGACAAAAACCTTTGAAGATATGATGTGTTTGGCTAAAGATTTGTTTTGCCAGCACTTAAAGCCATATTGTGTTCTTACTTGCCAGCTAATGAAGCGAGGTTTGTTTGCACTATGTGCATATCAATATTGGTGAAGTTGAAAGCAATGTATTCAGGGGCTCAAGTGTTTCTGAGACATATTTGTGGAGTGTGCCATCTCCGCCACTTCCTGCCAGGTGGTGTAAACCTCAGTAGATGGCGCTGTGGTTTTAACATGGTATAACACTATGACACGCCATCAGTATCACGTGTTCAGAGACGTTTGGGTAGCATGACCAACATACATTAGCGTGTCTGAGTATTTATAGGCGCTCATTAGACCAATCAGGCAGCACAGAATCTTTTGTTGTGGTAGTTGCAATGCTTAAATAATGTCAAATAAACGAGACAATATTCTCGCGTTAGTGCATCATGGCATTTAAGGCTTGTACCTGCTCACATGTTTTCCTCAGATTATGCAGTTTGAAATGGTAGTCAGAATTCAGTTGCCATCAGGTAATTCAGCAATGAACCTTCAGCATGCTCAAACTAAACCAGAGGCAGCAAAACAACAGATTTATCTTCCTTAAAGCAGAACGATTGGGGATTAGGTAAAAACATGGAACAAGGAGAAAATGAGATTAAATGAGGTACACTTTCACTTGAAAGTGACATTTGAGAAGTCTGAAATTGAGACTAACCAGCGCAGACTATAGTGTGGCTAATAAAGGAATAAATCAAAGTATTGGCGCTGATCCATTTTGAAAGAACAGGCTAATTTTGTTTCTAAGCTGTAAGTCTCAAAAGTCCAACCCCGAGTAAGAAGTGGTCAGATTTGATTTGATGTTGATCCTTTGCCTATCTGAAGCAATATCCAGACTTGACTTGAGCAATGACTGGATTACATGGATGACAACTAACAAGGACAGGTTGTCAAGGGATACCAGGGGACGAAGATCAAGGAGGCTGTGATAGCCCCACTCCCTTGCCTGGTCTCCTGTCTGCCCCACCAGCAGGGCAGTCACGTCCTCCATGGTCCTTCATTGGCTGGAGGGTCACTCTAGGTGATCAGGTCCCCCATTGTCCCTGTCAACACAAAGATAAGCCGGCCATGGTCATTGATTTCTGATCCCATGATCTCAAGCCAGCAGCTCCCCATGAACCATTTTTCTCTGATCAGTTGATAAAATTTTGACAATATGAATTTATCTTTGTTAACCTTATTATATGGACAAACTGAAAATGACTTCATACTCTGCTCTTAATTAGACATCTGCATGTTGAAACTTCCTGAACATTTAGTGTGCAGTATCTTGATCATGGTTCACTGTTATGCTTCAGATGACGTATAAACACAACTATCATTAACTAAACTTCAAGTGCATAAACTTGCGGTGGGCTAGCAAGGAACTTGTTTTGACAATAGCCATCTCTGTCTGCCATGAGGACCATCTTCAGGCATTGTCGCGTCTGCTTGCCCAACAATGGTCTATTCTTCAGCCCAGATTGCTATCTTTATTTCTGTAATTACACATCTAAGAAGTGTCCCGGTCTTAACCTGCACACTGATAATGCCGAAAATGTGTATTGAGACATATGTTTGTGTTCCACGGTGCTTTGTGTTGTAGTCGGGTACATTTATTCATAATGTATAAAATCATGTTTAGTTTTTATCAGAAGAACAGTTGAGGAATGTTTAACTGTGGGTTGATGTCCTGTACAAAAGCTCAGTCATGTGAGAGAGTGATGTTCCGATGGAAGCAGTGAACAGACAACACTGGTCTCTGATATACTGTTCTCTGCCCAGGGGGTCTACCATTAACCTTTAGGCTGATAATTCACACATATCTCTGTCTCACAACTAAATTTTGTAAATTTCACTCGTTATATGGTAATTTAAATTCATCACGACTGTTTGTTCTTTTAAACAAATACCCACATGTGATTAACTAGAATGTATTATTTTTTATTTTAAAAAAGTATGTCAGAGTTAAGACATTATCTTTTGCACCGTACTGGGTTTATGTTTCAAAGGTTATAAAACTATGCTTATCATGAATATTCAGTCTTTAAATGTGTGATGTTTTTCCCAAAGGTTGTGCCCTACTTTGATCATGTTACATCAACAAGGACATCTTGCAAACAAACAAAACCAAACCAGTTTCAAATCAGCTTCTGAGAGAGACACAAATTTCCCTTTTATCTTTATATCAGGATAAAAAAACACTTAAAAAAACCCACTTCATCTATGTAGAGAATGTATGCAGAGATTCACATAGTAACATCTAACTAGTCTTATGACATGTAGTACACAATGGGGAAAATATGGTACGAGATGAAAACATAACTTATGTTTACTTTCAATTACATGCTAGTGAATGTATTAGCAAAACACTTAGATGTCTAGTTGTCTGGACAGGCTTTGAAACCTATGTAAAGATGAATTGATGGTTTTGTTTTATATTTAAGGACTCATTTGTTTACATTATTTTTTTTATTATTTGTAGAAAATGATGCAAGCCTGGAGAAATTTGCTGGACGAGTTGATGAAATTGACCACTTTAGGCTCCTAATGGCCGATGCTTCTTCAATGTTGTTAGGAGCAAAGTAAGTATATGTGTGAAATATTGGAGTATGTAACACAAGTGATTTGAAATTAATTTTAACATCAGTTGTTAGTTTTACTTTCTTCATGATGATAAGATGAGGTACAAAAGTAAGGAATGTGTTTCAGATTTTATTAAGAGGTATTTGTAAGTTTATCAGCTCATCTATTAAATAATTTTAAAATTTAATTAACTTTACTCTCATCATGTTCATAAGATGAGGTGCAGAAATAACTTACTTCTGAATATTGTCACATGATATTGTAAGATCTCTGAGATTTGGTGTTTTGCACTGTGACATATAATTGAATGCTGCATCGCAGATACAGTAAAGTGTTTTCACGTCTCTGTATTTGTTTTGCAAGATCAGGCTGACCCAGCGTAAATGATGACCTTTTGTGTTTCAGAAACGCCATACATAATGTCAGTCTAGCTGACCTAAAGGAATTCTCGGTAAGGTTTTTGTGCATATTTCTCTACGCCCTAAGTGATGTAAATATTTCTTCTTGAAACCTTTTTTTAATTATAACCATGAGCAAACAGCATGATGATGAGTCTTCTTATGTAATTATATTTCTACACTCATGATGCTGTACGTGTTTTTCCACACTTGAAAGACATGTATCTCTGTTCTTAAATATTTGTTTCATTGACTTCAGAGAATAGATTGGGAACCTCAGGCATCGGACATTGAATTATGTTCCAAGAAACACAAGACTCCAGTAAGTACCATCAATACTGTTTTTGAGACATTGTAACAGAAGACCTTAACTGCCCTCTTTGATAGATCCATTATGTAGGAAAAGAAAATGCACTCGATCACCGACATGGCTGGCATTTAGAGAAAGTACAGTGAAGATTCATCGTTTATTTCAATCATTTAGTTTCCTTGGTTCATAGGTACTAAGATTGGGTGGGTGAGCCTTGTGTTTGGCCCAGTAGTTAATAAGTTTGTTTTGGTCTTGGTTTAAACCTTGTTCTCACTCACTCATTCTTTCACTCAACTACAGTTGGCAGAGTAACACATGCAACGCAACTCAAGTCAGTCAGGATGTTGATTAGCCTGGTTTTCTAACGAAAGGACTATGGAAAATATAAAAAAGTAATCCTCGGTTCTGTATTTGGCCAAGTCATCAAGATACCTGACGATGAAACAGACCTAACCTGACTGGGTGGTAAATCAATTTCCAAACCCTTCACACTCTCGATGAAGACTCACAAATGATGCAGTCTGAATTAGCTGGAAGCTAGATCTGTTTCAAGTTGAACCAGTGTTTGACTTGTTCCCGCTCCATGATACAAAATTCTGATCAGCAAGGAAATCTATGTGACACTGGCCTTGTGTATGGGATCGATGTATGGGATGTCTCTGAATACAGAAGCTGACAAAACTAAATTTGCTTCAGTTGTCTCCAATTGGTGATAATAAAGACAGTTGGTTAGACAGGAAGACTTGGGGAACTGCAATTGATAAAGTAAACAATTCAATTAGATATACGGAAATGAGACTGAGCTGTGCATGCTTTTATGAGTGGATGCGATCTTTATGAGCAAATACTTATTATTGTGCATTAAGAATTATTAGCCACACAGTACTGGGGTCAAGGTCACAGGTCGAAGGTAAATGATTGCCTCCATGGGTCGTGGTGTCTTCTGTGTTGCACACTAAAGCACATATCCCACAGAAACTCACTGTGGGTTATAATGTTCCATGAATGAGATAAGCAAAAGTATTTTCACAATATTTTAGATGCTTGTTTATTACTTTTAAATTCTAACAAGGACTATGAATTTTGATGTAGAAAAGCTTGATGAAATTTCTCTTGAAAGCAAGGATAGTTGAATTTTGATGTAGAAAAGCTTGATGAAATTTCTCTTGAAAGCAAGGATAGTGAAAGGAGTACAGTATTCTTTAGGGTTGTTGATGTGTAGAGTAATTTAGGTCACAATGAAAAGATTGCTAAAGCTCTATGTGTTACTCATAAACTAGTTGTCAAACAGACAGTATCTAAGTTGGTATCCTGTGTATTGATAAACAAGCAACTCAGGCAGAAGAAACTCTATTATCCCTGTTGTTGCAGGGAAAAGATTTGTCAATCCTTACCTTTTCTTGAATTTCATCATGCAGAATAAATAAAATGGTTTTAGAAATTATGGAACAACATCCTAGATAAGTCTAAAGATTGAAATGTGAAATCACCCCAAACTTGAGTGATGTGTTGTTTATTTGGCAATTATCAGTGGACAGTTTTGGAAATATATTATCTGGTGTTGGCAACACTTAGGCATCGCTGGCAAGAGTACATATTGTGAAAGAATTAGATGATTTCATTGGCAGTAGATTTGCCATGTTGCTTGTTGATGAGTTAAGTCACGTCAGTGTTGACACAGAAACCAGGTGAGATAACGAGGTATCTACCTGGTCGCCACACCTGTACACGGTTCTCCCTCTATCGACTGTTGACACAATCTATGCCACAATTCACAGCTACCTGTTGTGTACGTCCTCCATGTACTGGGGCCGCGTGGTTTCCAGCACGTTTTCGCCTTTGAAAATAGAGAGCGGCCCTTGTCCTTCTTAGCCCAGGACAGGCGCTGTGACCTTTCAATCTGTAACATCATTGCCTACTACAAACACATCATGCTGAAATATTAACCATGATAGAAACTTTTTACCTCTTTTCCCCATCAAAAAGATGTTTCAAGTGTTTTTATCTTGTTCAAGGTTTCTTGCCATGAAAGAGATTATACCGGTATCAAGATAAACACAGAGTTTAGTTTGATGTCATAAAATGTAATCACAGTGTAGCTGATTTGCTCGAATTAAGAATTTACTTAAAGGGAGTCTTGAGATTAAGCATAAAACTTGTCAATATGTGGGATATATGGTAGTATTAATGAGGTCACGCGATATTTACGTTGCATCAAATTAGAGTTGTGTCAAACACGTAGTGGAAAAGTTCAAATACAGGCTTGTCAATTCGCAGCTCGGTTTGTTTGTTTTTCACACATCTAGACAAAAACAAACATGGGCTGTACATAGACAAAAACACAGAGCACATGGAAGGTTCTTGTTTACTAAGTCCAGAACGAGAGGTCCATATGGAGATGGCATTGGTAGATGATTTCAGGTGGGGTGTTTCATCAGCAGCAGTGGCTTGTGTTGAACTCTCACACATTTAATTCATGTCAATTTTGATATCCTAACTCACTTAAAATACAAAATGAAGTTTTCTGATATTTGGGGGAATTTTACATGTCGAACATCGCTGAATATATTTGCAATAAAATCTTTATTTTTCAGGAACAATGTCAAAATTACATAAGAGTCATTGTGAAGAAAGATAATGACAGGTTATACACCTGTGGAACAAATGCTTTCCGTCCCAAATGTCGAACATACAAGCAGAGTGGGGTAAGTGTCTTCGTAAAGTTTTTATTTTTTTTTAACATTTTCAAGATACTCAGTTGACCTACATTATGGGTTTATAATTATCTTTTAAATGAGTACCCAGAGAAATATATTGAGATTATTCAATCATAATCACAGAATGAAAATAGTCATTTTTTTTTTTGCACCATATATCTAACATGCGCTTCTTATTGGCATACAGCTCAGTGGATATGAAAGGATTGAGGAGCGTGATGGTAAAGCACAGTGCCCGTATGATCCTGAACAAAACAGCACAGCCATTTATGCAGGCAAGTAGATTTAACATAGCATAGATTTTACATTTTACATTAGTGAAATATGTCTCTAAAACCTGAGGAATATTTATGATGCATATTTTGATTGATTATTCAATTTGTGATTATTCAGTCTTTTGACAAGTTGGTCCACGTAAATCAGTTCTCCATGACTGATGGCCATGCCTGTGGTTGATAATTTCCTGGTGTGGTCAGACCAGTTTGGCCAGGAGATTACCTTTGAGGGCAACTGACCGCTCATTAAACACAACAGGGTCAGCCTGTAGAGCGTCATTATTAATCGGACATACTTGAAGTGACCCTTATCAGTGTGAAGAAATTTTGGTCCACTAAATCACCAACATTTGGAGGTAGTTGAAATTTAATATTGAGTGTCTTTACACAATTCTAATTTAGTCCATAATTATTTCAAGAAAATCTTTGTAAGATGGAAATTCGAAAACCCTCAGCTTGAATGCTAAGATGCGATGACAGTGATAGTGATCAATTTGCCTTGCCATTGGCGACACTCAGAAATAACAAACTGCTTTCACACAAAGGCACAGCAGCAGAGTTCCAGGGATCCTGCTAATGATGTGTCAGGAATTGCATACATCTGATTCCCTCTGGTACAGTGTACGGAGATTGGAGGGAACTGCTGTGTGGATAGTTTAAATAATAGCTTCTGTCCGCACTGGCCAGGCATGTGACCTATCAGTGAGGGGCCATGGAATGGGGGAGAGCATCTTGCCCCTTCCGTACCTTTTCGTGGGGGAAGTAAGGGGAACTGGTGATTGGAGCCAGATATGAATTATGTGCCTGTCAACAGAAATCTTGATTATGTTCTGACAGGTTGCAGAAAAGTAGTTTATCTCCCCATGAAGATTACAAGTTAGATTTATCATGTACACAAGGGGTACAATTTGTGAATAGTTCAGACTGCAGAGGCCAGCTGAATATATATGTTAGTTTTATAGAGATTTGAGTGAGGATTTGAAGTCAGTCAGGAAAGGTTCTAGATGTGATTTATAACAAAGCATGGGATAACATTGCATCTATAAATGCTCAAGGATACTTTCAGTGGTGTCAAAGAGGATAAGATAAACATGGTAAAGAGATAAAACGCCAGAATAAGGGTTCAGAAACCACAGACTGCCAACACCCATGTCACTATCAACTACAGCTATCAATATTCACTACAAATAAATCATAAATCACATCTATGTTCTTCCAGACAATATTTAGAACTGACAGAAAAAAAAACATGCTTCTCAATATGGCAGCTATTAAGATGTCAGTGGTGCTGCCAAAAGGTGGCCGAGCGAGGAACTACTTTCTTGTCCCCTTGTTAAATGTATTTCTACTCTGCTTCACATTGGTGTCGAAGTGGGAGTTTATGACAATTCAGGTTTGGTGACTTCCTGAACTTAACTAGCTTGTGTCTCCCGAGACAGAGAAAATAATTAAATGCCAGTGATAAAGTCTTTGTGAGGAAGCATTTAACTCTGTCCTGTCGCTGCACTCTTTCCCAGGGGTCATACTTGGAGAAAATGGGCCAGTGCCAGTAGAGATTTGGATGTCTGCTCGCTGCTATTGCAGTTTGGGATAATTTCAAAAGAAATGCAACTTCAGCAAAAAACAATTTCAATCAATAAAGCCACCAAATATATATGTTGACAATTTGCAGCTGACAGTAACATTTCCATCTGAAACTGTTGGTCCGTAAACAGATGCTAATTATGGATAAAGCTGCTTCTTGTAATGTTTATCATGTCATTTGGCAGTTTAAAAAATATTGATGTTATCATTTTATTCATGAAAATGCAGTTGAAAGGACTATAACATGAAATAGTCAGTCTTCCATTTTTATTCCAGGTGGGAAGCTGTACTCTGCGACAGTATCAGACTTTTCATCACGTGATCCCCTGATCTTAGAGACCAACAAGATGATCCGAACAGAGCAGTATGACTCCAAGTGGCTAAATGGTAGGTTGTGGGCAGTTAACCATCACCATTATCACATCTGTACATCAGATAAAAATAAATGATTTAATTATCAAATCTATTCAGTTGATTTACTTATCATAACAGCAAAAAGGTGTTGAGAATATTCCATATCATTTTATTGCGGTTTTATCGTACAAGGAGTGAAAGTATCATATATGAATGGATAAGATAGTGTCAGTACAGGTATATTCTGGTGTGACATTGACAGTGAATGTTGTTAAAGATCAGCTAAAACATGATAAGCATAATCTCTGTTTCCAGAACCCAATTTTGTGAGTTCTTTTGAGAAACAAGACAAGATTTATTTCTTCTTCCGTGAGACGGCTGTGGAACATATCAACTGTGGCAAGGTGAGGAAAAAGGATGGAAGAAATATTGATTATTGATTTAAGATATTTAATTTAGGATCAGCAGATTAGACACAAATTCAATTGAAACAGAATATATTGATTTGAGACATAATGAGGTCTGTGTGTGAACTTATTCCTTATTACAACAGTTTTACACATAATTGATTTGTATTTAACATAATAAAGGATGTTTCAGTGTTATGACTGAGGTCTATTGTTTGCTTCAGGCTGTGTTTTCTCGAGTTGCTCGAATCTGTAAGAGTGATGAAGGAGGCCACATGTTGCTGGACAATACTTGGACATCGTTCTTCAAGGCTCGACTCAACTGTTCCATCCCAGGGGATTTTCCTTTCTATTTTGATGAAATACGTAAGTTTCTAATTAATGCTTTTGGGTCTTTTTAATGCTCAAACTGTGATTTCTTTAACATATGATACAATGTATATTTGAATAGACTGTAATGATGACTAATCCCTCTTTCAGAATCAACATCAGACTTTGGTGAGGGTAACTTTAGACCAGTGATTTCTTCAGGGAGCAGATTTGACATGGTTTATGCAGTTTTCAACACACCACAGTAAGTCCCTTATCTGGATCATCATCATCATCGTTATCATCATCATCATCATCATCATCATCGTTATCAGTTCTTTCTGATGAGATAAAGAGAACAAAAATAGTAATTCAAATGATCCATCATACATATTATCGCATTCATCAACACTATTATTTTTACCAAGATATTTTATGGTTTATTCTTTAAGTTTTTCCACACAATGTTTAGGCATCATTAGAGATCTCTTCATCAGAAAACGTGTGGAAAGACTAAAGAAGCTTAAACCATAAAATACCTTTGTCATCTACAACTTCTAAAAGCTGCTATTTTTATTATGTGTAACAATTCAAGTATTCAAGTGAGACCATACAATAATTATTCCCTTCCATCTTTCAGCAACTCTCTGCGTGGATCTGCCATCTGTGCATTTAGATACTCTGACATTGTCAAGACATTTGAAGGTCGGTTCAAAGGTCAGGAGTCTGCCTGGCACAACTGGCTGGCAGTGCCTAGAGAAAAGACGCCTGCTCCTCATCCTCAGAAGGTGAGATCCTTAGCCTTGTTATATCAACTGTCAGTCCTGAATTATTTCAAATAACTTCAGTTCAATACATTCAAATGCAGTGTTTCTTGTAACATGAAAACCTGTGAACTTACTTAGGATACTGATTTTGGGGGTAACTGGTTGTAAAGTACATCTATCTCAAACTGACACCATAATTATTTTGTCAACATATTTTTTCTTAGTAAGTGCTTTACCTCAAATCTATTTTTCCAGTGCACCAACAGTAGTCAGAGGCTTGAGGATACCACCCTTAACTTCATCAAGACCCACCCATTGATGGACAGTTCGGTTCCTGCCTTAGGTGGCGCCCCACTCTTCATACAGACAAGTTTCACGTAAGTCCCCTTTTCCACTGTTTATTTTCACCACATCCGTCTTTGAAGCAGACAAGAAAGGCATGGACACAATTCCAGTCGTTTTGTCCTGCAGTGTTAGTTGAAAATCCAGCTAGTTATCAGTGGATCATCTTTCCAACCAGTTCTTTGATACAGAGCAGTTTGTTACAGTTTGAAATCTAGCACTGTCACAACATGATCGTCCCTGCCTTTAGTAGGTTGCGGCTAAACAGCCCCTAGTTGTGTCGTCCCTGTTTGTGTCGGCCCCTCCTGCTTCAACGATTACCAATAGACCATGAGTATTTTGTTTGAAAACAATGACTGGCTGTGCATGGCGCCCAGTAGCTCCCAGTTTTCTTTACTTATCCGTGAATCTTGGGATGAATTTCAGACTGACATGTCCCTTGAGGCAGCCATCTTTGTTTATGGGATGCAACATTTTGGTGGTTTCTTGGAGATGGTGGGTTAAAGAGTGGGTGGTCGGGGGAAATAATGTGTGAATGGAGACAAAATTAGACATAACCTTTATTCTTTACGTTCATCCATATGTTTAAGATTGGTAAGAAGAAATAATCTTTTTTTGCTACGGCATGTTACTTATCTTTTTGTTTACTTTCAGATCCCGTTTCACTCAGATTGCAATTGACTGGCAAATCCGTGGAGTCGATAAATACCACGATATTATGTTTATCGGAACAGGTAAACACAACATTGGTTTCTCCTTAAAATATTCATATCAACATTTGTTTATAAGTAATTTATCACTGATGATAAACTTAATGGTTTTTACTGATTTTTTTTTTTTAAAATGGTTTTGAAAGTTTATTTGATTTTGACATTGCAGACGATGGAAGGGTCATTAAGGCTGTGAATACCCAAAAGGGTCCGAAAGACAAGATCCGTACAGTTGTTATCGAGGAGATCCAGGTCTTTAAAAAGAATGAATCGATTGTCAACCTGAAAGTATACCGCCGAGATGGTACTGAGAAGTTGGTGGTTGTCTCCAAGGAAAATGTTGTGAGCATCCCTCTCCATCGTTGTAATCACAAAAACACGTGTCATGCGTGTGTCGGCCTGCAGGACCCCTACTGTTCTTGGGTTGACGGCAGATGCTCCAACACCAATAGAGGGTGAGAAATAAACACCAGTATTTGCTCATAACAACTGTCAAGGTCTCGATGCACAAAGCGTTTATATCATTAGGTCCTATGGTCACTCTTTAGCGTATCACAGGCATACAAATGGTGTAGGACTATGAACATTTTGTGGATTGGGTCCTAGGACCCACAATCTTAAGTGGGAGGTGATTGTTGAAGTTTAAAAGTAATAGCTCGGATGTTTATTGGGCTATATGTTGTAAGAAGATATATTTAAAATTCTTGTCTTAGTATTAATTGTGAAGCCATTTCGGGTGTCCTCCTCTGTGATATTGCTGGAATATGATGGAAATAATTACTCATTCACTAATAGTAATTAAATGGAAATATTTACTTGGGGGTAATCCCCTTCAAGGTTTCATGTTACATATTTATGTGACAATCTCTCATGTTTGTGCCAGCCATGTTTTGGCCTGTCCATTTGAACCAGATTTGATGTGTTTTGGATATAATGTTTTGTTTTGCCTTCTGTTGTTTTGTATGATTGCTGTTAATGACAAAATTTGTTTCTTTCAGACTTCAGAGTGTCACAACTGGCAAGTCCTCAGGCTGTGGAGTTGAGATCCTTGATGGTAAGTTGTGTTCTCTATCGTATAGTCTGCCATATATATTGATGTGGTGTTGTAAATATTACAAAGCATTTGGTTTGATGTGAGTTATAGTTCAGTGTGATGTATTATGATTTTATTGAGTTCAGTCGGTAAGAAGTATTTATGAATATTTTTAGGTATTTCTTTACCTATGTCTTTTTCTGCTTTGCTTTACGTTTTTCATTTGTCTTATTTTATAAGAAACCACCAGCACTACGACAACACCAGCAGCGGCCACAGAGCCACAAAAGTGTATATGTCCCCAGATCACGGACCCCAATAAACATAGTGGAGAAACAGACGTCACTAATATTGGTCAGTTTATGTCCAAGGCACCAACAACATGTCTACATTTGCTTATAAACATCAAAACAAGAAATAAATATCACAAGTTGCAAAGAAATGTGGCATGAACATACAGTGTAATCAAGTGATTTGAAATTTATCCATATTATAGAACGTAAAAGCATGTGTTGAAATAGAAATTTAGAAAGCGTAATTTTAATGGAATGTAATTTAATTATCAGACTGAAGTGTGCTGCAACCTATTAACTAACACACGCATGCCTTCCCTTTAAAGTCCACCACTGTAACACTCCAGCAAAACCACTTGTGTAAGATGACAACTCTCTGTTCATGTTTGCTATTTTCATGCCTCAGTTGCTTTAAATTTTATTTACTGTTGCTTGTGTTCTGTTAATTGTCATGTGACATTTCATCCTAAATATCATGATAACAACACGGGAGAACTATCACAGGATAACATGTCATCTCATACACCCTGTGTTTGTCTCATCAGGACCCAATATGGCTTCCACAAAACAACCTGCTCCCAAGACAACCCACCCTGAAGATAAATATGACGGTAAGGCACACTGCATCAGTCTGATAGCTCTTCACGATGGCGAGGCAACCCTCATGTAGTTCTGCTTGCTTACTGTGCTTCTAACTGCTTGCTTACCCTAGTCTCTTACTGCGTGCTTACCCTAGTCTCTCATTGCTTGGCTCAAGGTATTTCCTCAGAGTAGCTAGTCAACCTTTAATAGCTGCTTCCTTCACTGTGCTTGTAAATGTTTGTGTGTCCATATTTATCAGTGTTGCTGTGGAGATTGTCGTGAAACTCTTCATGTCCTACATGTCTGTCTTTATAGTCTCTGAAAAACATTAAGAAGTTGGAAGAACATGTATATGTGACACTTGATAACAGTTTCTTACATCGTGTTAACCTTGTACCCAAGTTGATACTGTCCTTTCACCAGAAGGGCAAGAAATTTTAGATGTTGAAACCATTATCCATACAAAGTGTCATGTATACATGTTTGTCTTCAGTTGAATGTTGTAAGTTCTTTCTCATGGGGGCATGGATTTTGCTGTTGCCATGGTCGCCACAACTGTGGCTCCTTGGTATGCTGGAATCCTGGTTCCAAGTCCAGATCTGTTTTGATAATGATTTAAGGTTTGTCAATGCTAAAAGGTCTGCTGCATCTCAAGTCAACACAGGTTCAGTCTTCTGTAGCATCTATATTGTAGCTCAGTAGTTTGTGTGATCTCTCATCTCACATACAATATGAGTTCTATTCTCCTTGCTTTTAACTCTGCTCTCTCCGTCCCAGAATACAAGACAGGAAACAGTGTCTATCTATCTCTACGTCTTTCTTCATGGCTGTCTCAATAATTCTGCTAATAACATTATATTTGTTTTGGGTTTTTTGTTAGTTTGATCTTCAGTTTTTAATTTGATAGCTGACTAACTTGTGCCATTGTGAAAAGACTACCTGACAATGCAGTCTGTCTTAACCATGCCATGTACAACTAACTTGAATGTTCTAGGATAGGATTAGTCTGTAGTGAATGGTGGATAGTCATTGCATGTGATACTTGCATCCCTTTTAGTTACAGACCTCCATGTTTGTGTAGCAGATGATTTGTCATACAACACACGTCATAACAAGTGGGGAATCGTTGTTCCATCACACATAACTAAGATTTGTCTCTGTGCCTGTCAACTGTATGTGTTATACTGACAGAATCAGTCAACTACCACATTTTAAAAATACATTCTTATTGCAACTAACCTTTAATACAATTGAAGTAAGTGCATTCAACTGGAACTTTGTTTTGGCAAATAGTGTACTAACAATCCATTGATCATATTAGTAGAACTTGGTGTTCAATATCAAGAACAATTTGGTTAGTACTTTACAGGTAATTGTCCTAGTCATCTGGGCCTCCTTTCCCAAAGCTCTAGTTTTATCATAAGTCGCTAAATAACCTTAGTGCAATGTTCAGGTTAACCATAGAATGGGAGTTAAGGTTAACCATAGAATGGGAGTTAAGGTTAACCATAAATGGGAGTTAAGGATAACCATAGAATGGGAGTTAAGGTTAACCATAGAATGGGAGTTAAGGTTAACCATAGAATGGGAGTTAAGGATAACCATAGAATGGGAGTTAAGGTTAACCATAGAATGGGAGTTAAGGTTAACCATAGAATGGGAGTTAAGGATAACCATAGAATGGGAGTTAAGGTTAACCATAGAATGGGAGTTAAGGTTAACCATAGAATGGGAGTTAAGGATAACCATAGAATGGGAGTTAAGGTTAACCATAAATGGGAGTTAAGGTTAGCCATAAATGGGAGTTAAGGTTAACCATAGAATGGGAGTTAAGGTTAACCATAGTAAAGGTTGCTTCATGAAAGGAGCCCCAGGACAGTAGCAGTTACAGTTATGAACAAGATCAGAGGGAAGTTTGTTTTGAGCAGTATTGTACATGGTTGTCTGATGCCTTGGATATGGACTTCACTAACTGTTTTCTTTCTGCAGTTGGCTACTCTTTATCAGCTCAAACCTGTACCACATGACAAGTTTCTTCTCTTCTTTTTCCAGAAGGTCATATTGATGCAACTCACCAGGATCCTTCTGGTGTAAATACAGCTGAAACCCTTGCTATTGCAATCGTCGTCTCCATCGTCCTTTCGATGCTCGTTGGATTCCTCATCGGTTATAAAGTCAGTTCTTGCAGAGCATCACGTGACATAGACACACCATATCACGAGCGCAACATCTCTCTGAGCAAGAGGTCCAACAGACTGTCTTCAGGGGACCATACGTATTTCACTCCAGAAAATCCATACAACAAAAGTTTTAGTTACGTTGTGAACGTTAAAACACCCGGGAAATTAAATACAAGTGTGGAAACGAAACCAGTGACTAAATCAAACAAGGTCTACTTATAGCAAGCGGGAAACAACATAGACTAATGTTTTCTGTGGTGCTGGGCTTGGGCTGACCTTGGTCAGTTAGAAAAGCACATGGTTCTGAGTGAAAACTTTGACCAACCAGCAGGATTGAGGCGCCCGCTGATGAGGCACGGTGGCGACCTCGACTGATGCCGTAGCAGGGCTACATGCCATCAGGAAATAGTGCTAACAGCCCCATGGCAACCTCATGGGCAGGTCCTGTGTCATGTGACAAACTTTTATTTTCCTTCAGGTGTATTCCTAATAGCCAACATTATGCTTAGTTCATTGCTGGTCTAGTAACTTTGTATTTTGGCTATGCAATCATGCTATCTTCCAGGAACACCTGTTGTGCTAAAGTTGTGACTAGTGTCTGGTGAAATCAAGAGACAAGATGGCGACTTGTGTCTGCAGTCAAACTGTTTGCATACATTCCAAGCACTGTGCAATACATAATGGGAAAATGGACCAATATTCTGAAATATACATGTATATCAGAAAGAAGTCACGGCCAACATGCTATGTAGAAACTGTGTTGTCGGACCTGTGCTTCGCTGTATATCACAAACAGAACTGCTCTGTGTGCGCCAAACATCGAATGTCCAGTGAGATGCCGGCCTGCATGGAGGGAGATAGTGATCTCAAAAACATTCAAATTTAAGCATCTAAATTGATACAAAGCGAAAGTATTTGTGGACGATACTCAATTATGTGCTCAAAATTGTCATACGGTGCTGATGTCATCAAGGTAACTTGTGGTTACCACGGCAAGAAAGGTCACAATTTACCAAATTTTCATCTAGAGGCAGGGATATAGATTTAGTTGTTAACTTAAATAATACAGAGCTGAATTGTTTGTCCGTGAAATGATAAGTCAAGTTTGATTATTACAGTGCTTGTAGTTCATAGTGGTCCCTGCATCTATTGGTATCATGGCATTAACTTAAACCCTGATTCCAGCACGTTCCTTGTACCATTTCAAAGTGAACTCTTCAAAACTGAGGTGCATTTAGCAGTTATCCATCTTGAATAATCATATGACATCAAAACACTTGGAGCATATCACTTTAATCTCTGTCACATGTTCTGTACAGTACTCAAATTATCTATGTATATATAAAAATATACAATCACATGATAATGACAGCTGGTTCAACAACAAGCTTCAAATATGTTTTCATTCACATTTTTCAAAAGGACATTTAATCACAAAAATCATTTGTTCCAACTGTTTATGAATAAAGTTTTTGCATTGTTGATTGGTAAAGACTGTTTGAATCCTGTTGATGAGACCAGTGTTTATATATTCAGTGTAAGTGTTTCTACAACCTACAAGTATTGACTGTACATTAAAGGAATACACCATGAGTGTAGCAAGGCCAGTGATAGTTGTTTGCATTGGAGGCAGTATTCTGCCGCAGATGTCATCTTTTTGGGCTTGTAATATTCTAGTAAGTTATATTTTCTTACAACCCTTGGGACCATTTGCCAAATTTTAATATAAAACATTTTTTTTAGTAGGGAAATGTTATTTAAAAAAATATGTTTTATTTATTTTAGATAATATCTTTAAAAATAAACAAATATTTTGGTCACAAGGTATAGGTATCTACTTCATTCATTTTCTCACATGGTCTTGGAATGTATGACTGGTAAACATTGCGTCACTGTAGCAACGCTCCCATATTGACGGCCATATTGACTCTTTGGGTAGCTCCCAGAGCAAGTCACAGTTTACCAAACAGGCCTCTGAGCACTTACACTCACGCTTTCAAAGAGGATTGCCTCTTTTTCCAAATGCAAATTGTAGTCAGTCCCAAGTGACGCCAGTGTGAGAGAAAGAATGGAACCATTATACTGTTATATTCATATCTGGGTCAATGCATTATACACATTTTATACAACGAGCCATACTGATATCCTTTCTTGTGATCTGGATTAGAATGGGGTTTTTAATTTATTTTATTCATTTGGCCTCAGTGAATATTCATATGTTTATTGAAAAAGAGGTGTTATAAAATTTTATCTAAAATGTTGAAGACTAATGTATTTCCTTCAAAATTTTTGAGAAACACCAAAGTGTGTTTAATACAAGATCTCTCAGCCATGAAAAACATGCTTGACAGGACATAATAAAAGAGATGAGCTCAGAAGTTTGGTTGAATAATCAAAATTACATAATAGGTTGGCGCCATTTTCATGTTTTTAATCGGAATATTTATAGGGCAATGCTGTGGTTGTGTTGTGTACAAATGTATGTATAACCCGAAACATCATACCTCATCCTTGCAAACATACAAGGATTGAGGCCTGCTGTTATGGGCTAAGTTAAAGGGAGCTTATGCTTCTGTATGATATTACAACAACTGTGATGGATTGCCAAAGATTTTAAAAATCAGTTGTATAGATGTCACACTTAATCTTCCATCATTTCTTCCAAGAAATATTGTGTCATTTTATTTCATTGTAAATAGTGTACAGAACGTCATTATGCCATGTTGTCATGTATAAATGCTAACAAATATTATTTTTTTACCGCTTCATGTCTGTTAATAATGGTATTGAATGCAGATTGCAGTGTTGACAGTGAGGTTAGAGCAGCTGGGGCAGCTCAACGTGTCTCAGAATTCGGGAGATGGGGGGTGGGGAGGGTCATGTACTTAATTAGAAAATGGATGCATGTTGGGAGAATTCAGGTATGTCATTGGGAGGGAGACTTAGGTTGGTAAATTTATCATTTCAGTTATTGTGTTACTGAAGATTGAGAGTATTATTGAATTCAAAATGCAATTTGTGTGGAATAAAGTTGACAAAAAAATCATTTTTAAGTAGTATGATTGTGAGTGTTGAAGAAAGAGGCTGACATGAGCTGCACTAGCATAGAAGGTGCTCAACAGGATTTATGACAAACCATTCCATAACATCATGATGAAAGACGACTAAAGAGAAAAACGAATAGATAGAAAAAGAGACACAGAAAATTCTAATTTTCAAGACGCTTTTAACTTGATTTAGACTTTATTCAGCTTTTTTGAGAGAAACTGTAACATTTTACAGGAATAGACCATAAGGAGACTAGTGTTCGTGTTTTTTAGTTTTAAAGAAGCTTTAACAGTGAATGAGGTTGTACTTGTACTTGAGCTTGGCGTTGATGTATAAAGTGTATTCTGTAATGTGATATAGCTGCACTGCCAGTGTGTGTATATATGTATATTTGTCCAGTGTCATGTGCATAGGCAAATGCAATGGAATGACACTAACAAACTAAATAAAACAAAATATGATTAATACAATATTCTTTCTGTTATCTGTGTTTACAAATGAACCTTGTGCAAGGAGGAAAGTGTATGTGTGGTGAAGACATGCTAGTCTGTCAAACAGACCCTGAAGCAAATTTATCTAAGAAAGCCTATGCAATCTAGAAAATGTGGCAAGTCTAGATTTACACAGCTTATCAGGGCTCCTTTACATTATACAGTTGAACCCCAACATGCATGTTGCACAGATCTCTCTGCCTGGATAAATGGATCATTTTTTCAATGAAAATCTATGTGAAGAGTTTAAAAATTCACAATTAATGAACATACATTTCGTTTCACATAAAAATCATCCGGAAGGCGGGGTTTCCTGATATGTGGGGTTCGAGTAAGCAGAGTTCGACTGTATATGTCTTTTGTTTGTTTTTTGGGGGTTTTTTTTGTTTTGTTTTTTTGCTATTAATTTTTGTTATGTAAAATATGTTCATTTCAGAGACTAGATGTTAGTCTAGGTTAATGCTTTCGTGGCCTGATTCTGTACCATAGTGTGATGGGTGAAGCTGAGTCTTGGATGTTTGCTTGAATGTATGAAATATGTAAAACCCTCATCTTGGTTGGTTGAGGTTAGTTGTGTATTCTTGAAAACTACTATTGCTACTATAATTGCATACAAAAACAAGGATATAGAAGCTGCAACATATTTGCTCAGAAAGCCTTACACTTACCAAATCAGTGGCAGTTAAATCCCATGACAAATATTGATGATGTGTCATGCAACTCATAACAAACAATAGTGATATATCCTGCAGCTCACGACACTGATGATGAGTCATGCAGCTTATGACAAACAATTGTGATATATCCTGCAGCTCATGACCAACAATACTGATATACAGCTCATGACACTGATGATAAGTCATGCAGCTCATGACAAACAATGCTCACGGCAAACAATGCTGATATATCCTTCAGCTCATGACACTGCTGATAAGTCATGCAGCTCACGACAAACAATGCTGATATATCCTTCAGCTCATGACACTGCTGATGTATCATTCAGCTTCTGACAAAAAAATGCTGTTGTGTCATGCAGCTAATGACAACGCTGACAAGTCATACATGACAAACAATGCTGATATGTCATGGATCTCATGACAAACAGTGCCAATATGTCATACAGCACATTGCAAAGAATGCTGATATATCAAGCAATTCGTGACTAAAAATGCTGATAGATCAAGCAATTTGTGACTAAAAATGCTGATATATCAAGCAATTCATGACAAAGAATGCTGATATATCAAGCAATTCATGACAAAGAATGATGATATATCAAGTAATTCATGACAAAGAATGCTGATATATCAAGCAATTCATGACAAAGAATGCTGATATATCAAGCAATTCATGACAAAGAATGCTGATATATCAAGCAATTCATGACAAAGAATGCTGATATATCAAGCAATTCGTGACTAAAAATGATGATATATCAAGCAATTCATGACAAAGAATGATGATATATCAAGCAATTCGTGACTAAAAATGCTCATATATCAAGCAATTCATGACAAAGAATGATGATATATCAAGCAATTCATGACAAAGAATGATGATATATCAAGTAATTCATGACAAAGAATGATGATATATCAAGCAATTCATGACAAAGAATGATGATATATCAAGCAATTCATGACAAAGAATGATGATATATCAAGTAATTCATGACAAAGAATGATGATATATCAAGCAATTCATGACAAAGAATGATGATATATCAAGCAATTCATGACAAAGAATGATGATATATCAAGCAATTCGTGACTAAAAATGCTGATATATCAAGCAATTCGTGACTAAAAATGCTGATATATCAAGCAATTCATGACAAAGAATGCTGATATATCAAGTAATTCATTACAAAGAATGCTTATATATCAAGCAATTCATGACAAAGAATGCTGATATGTCAAGCAATTCATGACAAAGAATGCTGATATATCAAGCAATTCGTGACTAAAAATGCTGATATATCAAGCAATTCACGACAAAGAATGCTGATATATCAAGTAATTCATGACAAAGAATGCTGATATATCAAGCAATTCATGACAAAGAATGATGATATATCAAGCAATTCATGACAAAGAATGATGATATATCAAGCAATTCATGACAAAGAATGCTGATATATCAAGCAATTCATGACAAAGAATGCTGATATATCAAGCAATTCATGACAAAGAATGCTAATATATCAAGCAATTCATGACAAAGAATGCTGATATATCAAGCAATTCATGACAAAGAATGCTAATATATCAAGCAATTCACGACAAAGAATGCTGATATATCAAGCAATTCGTGACTAAAAATGCTGATATATCAAGCAATTCACGACAAAGAATGCTGATATATCAAGTAATTCATGACAAAGAATGCTGATATATCAAGCAATTCATGACAAAGAATGCTGATATATCAAGCAATTCATGACAAAGAATGCTGATATATCAAGCAATTCATGACAAAGAATGCTAATATATCAAGCAATTCACGACAAAGAATGCTGATATATCAAGCAATTCGTGACTAAAAATGCTGATATATCAAGCAATTCATGACAAAGAATGCTGATATATCAAGTAATTCATGACAAAGAATGCTGATATATCAAGCAATTCATGACAAAGAATGCTGATATATCAAGCAATTCATGACAAAGAATGCTGATATATCAAGCAATTCATGACAAAGAATGCTAATATATCAAGCAATTCACGACAAAGAATGCTGATATATCAAGCAATTCATGACAAAGAATGCTGATATATCAAGCAATTCATGACAAAGAATGCTGATATATCAAGCAATTCATGACAAAGAATGCTAATATATCAAGCAATTCACGACAAAGAATGCTGATATATCAAGCAATTCGTGACTAAAAATGCTGATATATCAAGCAATTCACGACAAAGAATGCTGATATATCAAGTAATTCATGACAAAGAATGCTGATATATCAAGTAATTCATGACAAAGAATGCTGATATATCAAGCAATTCATGACAAAGAATGCTGATATATCAAGCAATTCATGACAAAGAATGCCAATACATCATGCAGCCTAGGTCAAAGAAAGCTGGTATGTAACATATGCTTTACTTGGGATAACACTTGTTTGGTGATGTAATAATTTCATTATTTTAGGAGTTGAGTCTCAACCAGAAATCAAACTCTCACTGTCAGAGTGATGCACCCAGACTCCACAGTCTAACCTCACTCAGCCAGCAAGATCCACACAACTGTCCACACCACATATTTTGTTGACTATTATGACAAGTTTAAGATGGTTCAAGTACCGTAACCAAAAGCCATAAATAGGGACACCACAAAATTAACAAAATTGAGTAAGTGCAAATTGTAACCCTAACCCTTACTTAGGCTTACAAATAATAGATCTTAATTTAAATCATAAAGATTCTGGTGACAAGGGACACAAACTGCCTTAGATCAAATGTCACAAATCTGGTTTATTTCCTATTATAAAATACAAAGATCACCAAGTCAGATGTTGGTTGATTTGATGTTAAAAGCCTTCCTCAACAATATTCCAACTATATGGCAGCATATATAAATAATCAAATCTCAACCAGACAATATAGTGATCAACAACATGAGTACCAATCTACACAACTGGGATGACATATCTCCCAAGTGTGTGAAACTGACCACCTGATCCCATCAGTTGCCTCTTACGACAAGAATTGGTCACTGAAGACCAATTTGACATGGATCTTCACAGGTCACATAGCCAAGGACACTATTGTTATTTAGATCTTAACAAATAATACCAAAGACCCTATAGTCAAGAGTCTCTACCTGATCTTATTAAAATTATAAAGGAGACCTGCTTAAACCTTAAATTTCTCTTTGGCAAATGAAACCAATTTTGTTCAGATCTTAGTTTAAGTGAGTGAGTTAGTTGAGTTTGCACCCCACTCGCCAACATTCCAGCTACATGACGATAGTCTAGACCAGATAATCCAGTGATCAACATCATGAGCACGATTGGGAACTAATGACTTGTCAACAAAGTCAGCAAGTCTGACCACCCGATCCCATTAGTCGCCTCTCACAACAGGCATAATCACCTTTTATGGCAAGCATGGGTTGCTGAAGGCCTATTCTAACCTAGACCTTCATTGGTCAGATCTCATTTTAAAACAATTAACATCCTATAAGCAGGGGTTGCCAAATATGCTGTGAGTCCAACTCAATATGATTTAGACATACTGAAACAGGAAAACAGTGGCTTCGTTGGTCCCAGTTGGAAGGGACACCAGTCTGAGTTATAACCAAGTAAAACAACACAGGTCCTCAAGCAAGGGACAAGCTACTGAAAAACTCACACTGCAGGCAAGGCAGTTTCACTTAGATCATAACAGAAAAGGCCAAGACCCCGCAGGCAAAGCAGAGCAATTGCTGTGGCCCTTGAGTCTGACCAGTGTTGCAGAAGGCTGCCCTGTTGAGGCCCTGTTGTACCAGAGTATGTCCAGGGCCTCCAGCACATCCAGTCTGTAACAGCCACTTTGATCCAGGGCTGTCTGTCAATGACACTTCCATGCTCACCTAGCCTCCCTGGCTCATGGCATCCGCTCACTCAGATCCCATGATTAGGGTATCTTCACGCTATTGCCGCTCAACTGACGCAATAATTAATCTTGTGGCGTGGAGTACTCCACAGCAATCTCTGGAGCTGAGTATCGGTTGAGAGATTTGGTAGGCTGGATCTGTACCTTCATTGGCAGGTTCCCTTATGGTTCCTCTGTACAGACAGACACTCTGACACGCTGGCTCAGGCTGGAATTAAACATCTCTACATCAGGTAGGGCCCTGCAGAGCTATCTGTTGTCATCACTTTAATCTGGGACCTCATAAGAGTGAGGGCAGGTAATAAATTTGGCTTTACTAGAAATAACATCATACCATATAAACATAAGTGTAGTAGTGTTTCAGCGTTCTCTTGTGAGTTGCCACTGTTGGTTACATCCGAAGAGCCAATCCTGATAGTGTGACAATAGGGATTAACACAGCTCCCGTGCTCAATAATTAATCTATGTGGGCTGTACCTAGTCAGAGATAAGGTTGTCAGTTGTAGTTGTTTTGAAAATGAGTGAGAAATTATTGGTCTAAACAGAATATTCTCCCAGGAATGGATGATGCAAAAGGCTGTCGATTTTGATAAAACACCTTGTGTTCAAGCAGCATGTACAGTGTATGGGGTGAAGACAGGGTTCATTTATGGATTTCAGCTTCCATATCTTTCAAAGTCACGTTTCAGGACACTCTGTAGTGTCTTTATCAAGTACGATGCCACTTGGATTTATAGTTTATATCTTCATATAGAAAGAGCTGAGATTCAAGTTTCCAGCTCCTACAATTCGTTGAAACTGGAGATAGGAACAGGTTAAGAGTGAGTTGCATGTAATACCAGCTTCAACACATTCAACTTTGGGAAAGGACCAGATAATGAGTGAGTGAGATTGGTTTACTGCCAGTTTGGACACATTGAACCTTTGCAGAAGGGAACAGTTTAGGAGTGAGTGAGATAGGTTTACAGCCAGCTCTGGACACATTGAACCTGGAGAAAGGAAGAGATTGTGAGTGAGTGAGACTGGTTTACAGTGAGTGAGTGAGTGAGTGAGTGAGATAGATTTGTTTACCGCCAGCTTTGAACACAATGAACCTGGAGAAAGGAACAGAATTCACAGGTTTAATACTCCACATGGGTACAATGTGGGTAGCACATTTCTGGGTCCACTTGCACAAAGTGATCTTAGCATTATGACTATTGTTAGCATATGTTGCAGAATGAGAGGTACAGTCATTGTAGCACTAAGATCACTTTGTGCAAGTGAGCCCTGGGGTCTTCTGCCCTGCTGGAATATTGATGCAACATATGTCATATTTGGGATTCACTTTCTTAGTAACATTGGAATATTGATAACATCAGAAAAAAAATGTTCTCACTCACTCGCTCACAAGATCTGTACAAGTACAGTGAACTATGGCACTTTAGAAAAGTAGAAAAATGCTCATGAACACATTAATAAATATCATGTTCACCAAACTCAAGTACTTTTACATCTCAAATGCATTATTCTGTTATAGCCAGATTCACACACTTGCTTCGCTCAATGGCTAAAGGCAGGACGTTGCTTTAAAGTGATAACACAGAGATTTCCGTCTCCAGCCTGACTTCCACGTAAAAACTAAGTAAATTCGTCTTTTGGTCATTTCCTCCCTCAAGTTCAGAAATCCTGTTTCCGTCTTCAGATTCTCCATTTTCTGTTTACATGGTGGACATCAATGACCTTATCCCCAGCGGCTGACTGTAGGACAGAATCCAGGATCAAACACTCTCATACACCCAAAACATCAACTTCAAAAAAACACTGAAAAATTACATCCGAAATCTTGGTGAATCTGGAGTATTGAGAACGATCAAAGCGACATTTTCTGAATCGAACGTGAGTTAGGATGCCAGCGGGATGGACAGATGAATTATTCATGTGCAGAATCGGCAGATAGAATCATGTTTGCTTCATTTCTTCCAGCCCCTAGCCATGGCACTACCAAATGGGCAGGCATACCTCTGAACACTGAGGAGTAAGCTAATTAGGATGCGTTAACCTTATGTATGCCACTGGCAAATACATGTAACTTGTCTCAAATGTCCTGTAATACTGTAATTATATGTATGCTTGCCTCGTGATCAGGGCTTGTTGTAGGTTACATATGAAGGGCCTAATTGTCGTTTGGATGCAGTATATTAGAAGTGAATGCCTTAGTCTGGTCCATTGATTGGAGTGATCGATATTATGAGCATCTGTTGGTCCAATTTTTTTGAGTATGATTACACACAGCCATTTTGTCACCTGTCATAGAAAGTCTACAGGTGGATATATTGACTGTGAACCATATACACCTTGCATTGTTATATCATATAAACCTTATAATGTATACTATTGTATTTACAAACTTTATAAGGTTTACTTTTGTATTATACAAACCTTATAAGGTAGTACTGTTGTATTATATATGCCTTATAAAATAGTACTGTTGTATTGTACAAACCTTATAAGATAGTACTATTGTATTTACTAACTTTATAAGGTTTACTGTTGTATTCTACAAACCTCATAAGGTAGCACTGTTGTATTATATATGCCTTATAAAGTAGCATCGTTGTATTAACTTTGTATAATAACACGCTTATCAACCTCTTATGACTTAACTTTTAATAACTTCACATAGATGTAAATATTTAGATTCGCCCATGTTTTTCAGCAGGACAACCCAATGCATGACAAGCCTGTGTAACATGTCAGTGGGCAGGCATACCTGTTTCAGGTAATAGGTGAAGAACATTTTCAAACTGATATATGTTTCATAGTGTGCATGTTGTTAAACATCCTGATATGGTCCAAAGAACAGACTATAATGTACAAAATTGGTAGAAAACATATCCTTGCATCGATGAAATTGAAGCAGCCATAAATGGATGACTCAGCTACAAATGATATTCATGGGCTTATCACTCCCTACAAAGTTCACCCTGTTTCCATACAACATTCATTAGTGCATCATTTCACAACTTGGAAGGCTGACAGGTCATTTAAGTTGTTACAATGCCAAGGTCACACGTCCTCATTTGCCATATATGAGTCACTAGGGGTAGATTTGACATCCATTTAGTAGAAATGACTGTGTAAGACATACTGACTGAGATAACTAATAGCTTCTGATGGGGACTTCCCATTCTGGTTCCCTGTGCCACAAATATAGAACAACCTTCCTAGGACTTCTCTGTTTCCATGATTAGGTATGATTGTTATATGATTTCTGACTGGTCAGTGTTTCATTCCATGTCAGACTTGTCAAACTGAGGTTATCCTGACACCTTTCTGTACTTTTCATGTAAATTGACCAATATGGTGACTTAGTGTGAAATTGCAAGCATGGCTTGTTTACAAATACCTAGCATTAATGAGTGCATATGTGAGCCCAGTAACCTCTAGTGACTGACTGACATCAGGGTCTGGTAAACATGTGTCAGACAGCAAGCCAAACCTGTATCTTCTAGACATATCACAGCAATCTCGCAGCCATGTCACAACAATCTCTCTATCTTGTCATGGCTATTTCTCAGTCATCTCACAGCAATCACTCAACCATGTCACATCAGTCTCTCAGTCATACCACAGCAATCACTCAGTCACGTCACAACAATCACTTGGTCATGTCACAGCACTCACTTGGTCATGTCACAGCAATCACTCAGTCACGTCACAGCACTCAGTCATGTCACCACACTCACTTGGTCATGTCACAGCAATCACTCAAACATGTCAGTCTCTCAGTCATACCACAGCAATCACTGAGTTGCGTCACAGCACTCACTTGGTCATGTCACAGCAATCACTCAGTCACATCACAGCAATCACTCAGTTGCGTCACAGCACTCACTTGGTCATGTCACAGCAATCACTCAATCAAGTCACAGCAATCACTTGGTCATGTCACAACATTCACTTGGTCATGTCACAGCACTCACTTGGTCATGTCACATCAATCACTCAGCCATATCACAGCACTCACTTGGTCATGTCACAGCAATCACTCAATCATGTCACATCACTCACACGGTCATGTCACATCAATCACTCAGTCATGTCACATCAATCACTAAGTCATGTCACAGTAATCACTAAGTCATGTCACAGCAATCACTAAGTCACATCACAGCAATCACTCAATCATATCACAGCACTCACTCAATTATGTCACATCAGTCTCTCGGTCACTTACTCAGCCATGTCACAGCAATTACTCAGACACATTGCAGCAGACTTTAGACCACCATGCAACTTCAATCTACCAGCAACATCACAGAAATCACCCAGCAATATTGCTGTGATATTACATTCATGGTACAGCAATATCACAGCAATCTCTCTGCAAACTCCACCAATTTAGCAATCTGTCAGCAACCTCCACCTTTCCAGTAACCAAGGCATGTCTATAAGATGACCCTTTCGAGTGAAAGGCTTCTAAAAACAAATAACGTTTCTCTTCCTACAACAATTACTCATTTATGCATGAAAAAGAACCAGTAACCCAACATAAAAACAACAATTTAACCTAATGAACCAAACTCAGCAAATTGGTTAATTTCGTGGAAGGCTTTTCGATAGGTTATTTTTAACACAAATGGACATGATCATTGCACGAATTACCCCAGCTCAAACATTCCAAACATGATTGGAAATAGGAGCTTCAGCACTTTTCAGCACTTTAGTGGTTAAGATTTCATATCACATGCACAGCTGAGAGTTTGCTGTAGATCCCTCCAGCAGAAACCATAACCTAATATTACTGTCGTCCATAATCAGTGATGGTGAAAATATCTCCCAAGGCAGCCATCAATAGATTATTTCTGAAACATAGTGTCAACTGGTCATTTCTTCAATGCCTATAAATGTATTATGGGTAATTGTCAGTGAAATTCTTCCCCTGGTGGCACTTTCCTGTCTTTGTAATCTCCCAGCAAGCAATTCATTTCATAGCTGCTGGAAGTGCAATTCCGCTATTTATTTTTAACACACCATTTCCTGTATATTAATGCAACAGGGTTGACGTAATTTGTTACTGCGGAACATTTGGAAATTAAAGTATTGAACCAAAAGAGCAAGTGAAATAATTTAAATTAAACTTTGAATTATCAATAGGGTTTTCAGGTAAAAAAATTAAATCAATGACCCTGGTTTTAGAATGTCAAGGTAATTGGTTTTCTACATGTATGCTGTTCACCTTGTTAGCAAAATGTCAATCTTGCAGAAACAGATTTCCAACCAATGAAAGAAGCAATATGGAAGATCCAGAGAACATACATCTTTGAAATCGTACTGCTGGATTTATCGATACAAGTCTTACACTGTAAAACCTGCATGTACAATGCAGATAATGAAGTAAGGTCCTCCTCAAATACAATTAAATACAATTACTTCTGTGAGTGGCATTGAAGAAGTTGCAAGTACATAGAACAAGTATATATGGATGACAACTTCTTTGTTTCTAGTGCACAATGCTTCATACTTTAATATGATACAACCTGTATCAAAACGTCATGCTCTAGAATTAAAAAGGTTGTCATGCATACATAACTGTTCTAATTGTATTGAAATCACAAAGCTCTGCTGAAATGGGTAAACATAGAGTTCGAACTGCATCATCAGATGTTTAGGTATCATCTGAACTAGTAATGATATATGTTCTTCATGAAAAGATGAGATTATACTGCCCCAGGGGTGGCACCAACACATACACTTGCAAAGATGAGATTATACTGCCCCAGGGGTGGCACCATCACATACACTTGCAAAGATGAGATTATACTGCCCCAGGGGTGGCACCAACACAAACACATGCAAAGATGAGATTATCCTGCCCCAGGGTTGACACCATCATAAACAGATGAAAAGATGTCACAGCAATCACTTGGTCATGTCACAACATTCACTTGGTCATGTCACAGCACTCACTTGGTCATGTCACATCAATCACTCAGCCATATCACAGCACTCACTTGGTCATGTCACAGCAATCACTCAATCATGTCACATCACTCACACGGTCATGTCACATCAATCACTCAGTCATGTCACATCAATCACTAAGTCATGTCACAGTAATCACTAAGTCATGTCACAGCAATCACTAAGTCACATCACAGCAATCACTCAATCATATCACAGCACTCACTCAATTATGTCACATCAGTCTCTCGGTCACTTACTCAGCCATGTCACAGCAATTACTCAGACACATTGCAGCAGACTTTAGACCACCATGCAACTTCAATCTACCAGCAACATCACAGAAATCACCCAGCAATATTGCTGTGATATTACATTCATGGTACAGCAATATCACAGCAATCTCTCTGCAAACTCCACCAATTTAGCAATCTGTCAGCAACCTCCACCTTTCCAGTAACCAAGGCATGTCTATAAGATGACCCTTTCGAGTGAAGGGTATCAGATGTTTAGGTATCATCTGAACTAGTAATGATATATGTTCTTCATGAAAAGATGAAATTATCCTGCCCCAGGGGTGGCACCAACACATACACTTGCAAAGATGAGATTATACTGCCCCAGGGGTGGCACCAACACATACACTTGCAAAGATGAGATTATCCTGCCCCAGGGGTGGCACCAACACAAACACATGCAAAGATGAGATTATCCTGCCCCAGGGGTGGCACCATCACATACACTTGCAAAGATGAGATTATACTGCCCCAGGGGTGGCACCATCACATACACTTGCAAAGATGAGATTTTACTGCCCCAGGGGTGGCACCAACACAAACACATGCAAAGATGAGATTATCCTGCCCCAGGGGTGGCACCATCACATACACTTGCAAAGATGAGATTATACTGCCCCAGGGGTGGCACCATCACATACACTTGCAAAGATGAGATTATACTGCCCCAGGGGTGGCACCAACACAAACACATGCAAAGATGAGATTATCCTGCCCCAGGGGTGGCACCATCACATACACTTGCAAAGATGAGATTATACTGCCCCAGGGGTGGCACCATCACATACACTTGCAAAGATGAGATTATACTGCCCCAGGGGTGGCACCAACACAAACACATGCAAAGATGAGATTATCCTGCCCCAGGGTTGACACCATCATAAACAGATGAAAAGATGAGATTATCCTGCCCCAGGGATGGCACCATCACAAACACTAGCAAAGACTAGTCAATAGTACACCCTAAGAAACACGTGGTATACATCAAATTGAGGACATCCAGTCAGTGATGTATGAAACAGAGGGAGACTGCAAGGAAAGTCCACAAATAGACTGGACCTTTTATGTCTTTTTCAACTTGTTGATTTGCACGATGCAATATTTCTATACTTGCAATATAGAAAGAAACATGCTCTTGACAGGGTAGTAGACAGATACAAGATGAAAATCTGCCACAGAACACATCACAAACAATTTACTGTGAAAACATTAGATGGCTTAGATGGACTCCATGAATAAAACTGGATTGCATGTGAGCTACCACTGGTCATAATAGTGGGAACCATGGAAACACATTTCCATCTTCACCAGCCATGTTGTTTTAGAGGACATGGCCATTAGGAACAGACACATCAACGATGGACAACATGCCACTGAATAAGAGCACCTGACTTTCAGGGAGATCAGCTAAATTATCTTATATGAATTAATAAAATGTTCATTATAGAGTAGACAGTTTTGTCACAATTTCAATTGACTTGTCCTTTCAACAATCAGTTACGTAACATGCGATTCGTAGTGTACAATAATACCCACGATACACTCAACTCGGGGACACGAAAGCTCAGGCACAATCAATTACCTACACCAAGCGCTTTAACTAGCATGACCTTGACAGGTCAGAGGCCAGGGAAAAGACATGGGGTGCAAATTCAATTACCACAAAAAGTGTTTCCAATTGCTTCAGTTGATTCAGTTTACTTTAGAAAACTAGATATGAGTTGTGAGCAACAAAAAGGCCAACAGGACCATACATGTAGCCATGGGGGGAATTCAGAATGAGCGTGGCTCCTGGATCCCTGGGGCATGTTAGCACAGGGATTAACACGGCTTGCATTGGTGAGATTACATCAGAAATTTGACTTTAAAATTGTAGTTTGTATTCTGCACGTATAGGATTTGAACCTGTGTGGAGAGGTTATGTTCAGGCAGTGTCAACAGAGGGTGGAGATGTTGTTGGAACTGTCCTGGCTGGAGGTAACGTGAGGCTTCAATACAGACCAGAGGACAGGCTGTGAACCAGAGGAAGAACCTTCAGTGTAAACTGTGGGTAGGTTTGGGTTAAAAAAAATGGGATGCCAACGGTATATAGGACTGTGTAAAGTTGAAGTTGGTGGGTTGGTTTTGGGTGAATTGATGGATGGATAGTTGGGTGGGTCGATGGGTTTGGTTTGGGTGTGGATGGATGGATGGTTGGATAGTTGGGTGGGTTCATGGGTTGGGCTTGGGTGTGAATGGATTGACGTATGAATGTGTGGATGGATGAATGTGTGGATGGTTGGGTAGGTTGTTTTATGTGTGATTAGATTAAATGATGGATGGAAGGATGGCTAGCTGGTTTTGAATGTGGATGGATAGATGTTTGGATAGTTACATGGGTTGATGGGATGGTGTGGGTGTGGATGGATGGATGGGTGGGTTGATGGATTGATTTAGGTGTGGCTGGATTGATAAATGGAATGATGGGTGGGTTGTTTTTGGGTGTGGATGGATGGATGTGTGGATAGTGGGTGGGTTAATGGGTTGGTTTTGGGTGTGGCTGGATTGATAGATGGATGGGTTGGTCGTTGATGTGTGTTGGCGTGTCATTAGGTGGATGGATGGGCAGATAGATGTGTTGATTGTACAGTTGTGGGGTCGATTTTAGGTATGGGATGGATGGATTATGGATGGATGGATTATGTATGGATGGATTACGGATGGATGGATTGCAAGTGATGATTTCAGTGGTAAATAGAGTGTGGTATACAACCTATTACAAAGGCATTTAGCCCATAACATCTGTTTTATAACATATACCCTGGACTCAATCCCTGCATGAATTCACCTTCAAGAAGTTTTTTATAAATACAATTCTCCACATAAAGGCTGAGGATTATAGTCTCTCAAAGAAATACAAGCTAGAGTACACCATTAGTATATGCTAGGTATCAGTATGAAACACCTGAACCCTGTGCGGTGGTTTGAGTGATGATTACAAGATGAGGTCCCTATACCTGCATCTTTGTTTGATAAAACACATCATATTTTTCTGTTTGTCTGCTTGTTTTTGAAACTTTCTTTTGTGTACCTAAAGGACAATGACATGATGCCATTCGTACAACTATCAATATTGTGTTTAAGTAAAGATTGGAACAAGTGATCAATGGCCAAAGTGAACAAAGTAACGGGCTAGGGTCAATGGTCTCATGAAAATAAACTGATGAACTAAAAAGACCTGAAGGCATAGGTTCACTGGCAGATATGACTAAACACTGTAAGACAGAACATTAAACACACTCCCTTACTTGTAACAGAAACAGGTAAGGCAGTATAGTTCACCGTGTACTCTTCAGACCTGTCCTCAGCATGCTATAGTGCAGAAACATTTAAGCTACCCTCCAGTTTTGTTCATTTCCACCAGAGGTAGGATATCAGAATATGATCTCTGCTTCTGGCTGGCAGTTCATGGCTGGGCTTTCAGTAGTCATCATTCCAAGTAAAAACACAAGGATCTGGAGACCAGGAAGCCACCTTCAAAGTTTCCCAGGCAAATCTCATTGTTATTCATCTCCCATTACACTAGTGATACAGTAAATATACACCCTGGCGTGAGAAATTAAACACATGCCCTCGGAGTGATCTCCCCTTAGTTTGAGCAGACAGACTGTCTATATGTACAGACACTGACAAACTGAATAATCTGCAACTAAACTGGTAAATAACTTGCCTGCTGTGTCACAGGCTGATGACCAACTGGTAGGACACACAGACTAATTGCCATGCTAGTTTCCCAAACACCAACACCCATCACCAGATTTGCCAAGTCAACAGTCAGACCAAGTAAGCACGCACTCCATCAAACAAGTATTTGTAGAAAATGACCCAGTCGAAAAAATCATTGCTCAAGGGATCAGTGGTCATTGCAGTATATTAGCTTCTCACAAAGTGATATCCCTGGAGCAATCTGCCCATAATATGCTATTGATGCCAGGCTAGCACCCCCCAGCACACTTTTGCAGTAGGAACGTACAAGGACTGGGTGGTTCTAATGAAATGAGGTCTGCTGACAAGCAAAGGGTCATTGCAGTCCAAATATCCCTGGACAAGACACAGATCAATTCCTTTAATATGATGAGCTGGCCATCGGCAGGATTGAAAGCGATGTGATTGTGATCAAGTATCTTTCATCTTTCTGGTTTTTTTCTTCAAACAGGTTATTACTCCTGAGATTTACTTGAAAAGATGCGGTCCCCCTTGTCAAGTCCAGAATCAGGCTAATTTGATCAGACACTGCTTCAAGCATATTATTTTTCACAAATTCTCATGAGTACAAAAATGAAAATATTTTTTAACAAAAAAAAAAAAAATTGAACGCTCAGTCTAATTGGCTGTCATTGAAATGCATGCCCATAGCTGAAGACTCTAATGAGGAATGAGTGCATGGGCCAAAAGCAAGTGAGATATTCACAGGATTTTCAAATATGATTCTGCTAAAAGATGCTAAAATATTTGTACATTATTATATTATTGTGCTAAATCTATCCTACTAGACTGACTGCTATATGCATTCTGTAATTGCAATAGGAGTGATCTGAGGCATAGCAATTCTGTACAAGACTCCACATAACATGAGTGAGTCAGTCCTTGAACACCAACATTTTCACTCCTGCCTAGGACTCCCTGTGAGTGAAGCAAGTCTGGATGTCCTCAGGTTCAAGTTCTGAATCACCCTATCAACTGGGTATCTTGTTGATATTAAAAGCAATTTTTGTTTTTATCAAAATTATATCTATTCAGAGAAAATAAACGTTTGTCAAACATGAGGTTCACTCCTTCATTCAGAGTGTCTAAGGCTTGTTCTAAGGCTGTAATAAATGATGAGCCCATGGATGTATAGTAATTCTGTAATTCTATCTTTTGAAGGGGCAAGTAAAGATAAACAGACAGTCTAAGGACACCAGTTTGTTGTATTATCTTTTTCAGAAATTATCATTAACTATTCATTTTTACCTTAGAGACTTGTGCAAGTATATGAGTCTCCCTCTGTGATGTCTTATGATTTGTATCTCATACAGACCCTGAAGCAAATAATATTATATCCAAGAAAGTCCACACAAGTCTAGAAAATGTGGCAAGTCTCTGGGCTCCTTTTTACTGTATTTATTATTTTGATTTAAAGCTTACATTTTCTGCAAAATATGTTTATTTAAGGGACTAGGCGTTAGTCTACCTTAAGATCTGAGGATGAAAAACTCCCCAAAACATAAGATGGATTTACTCCTCAAAAACTAACAAAGGGTACACATATACATTAAATAATCCTTGTGAGCAGCTGTAATGTCTCTTTTCCACTCTCACAAGATTCACGACATTCCTGCTGCCCTGTTGTTCCACAGATAACCACATTTCAGTTGAGAAATCTATGTCCAGCCCTCATTTATTTCCCCAAGAACAGCACTGTGATAATTTGATGACACGGATCACCAGCTTCCCATCAACTACAGGAGCCAGGTTATTTCTGAGACAAGAGCTGGTCAACTGTGATTTCCCTGCAGACATTCAATGCATTACCTTGTAATAGAATCCTGGATTCAGAGCCATGCTTCAAGCTGCCAGTGACCACAAGATGTACGGCCATCAAGTCTAGTGGCCATTACATGGCTACACATCTCCTCTAGTTACTCTGGAGGGTATTAGTGGGTATTAAATGAGTGGACACAATACAACCTCCCACTGTAAAGCATTTGGTCACTGTCCTTCTGGACACAGTCTAGTGTCTGGCAGCAGGGAAACTGTTTGTAGATGTCTTGATAGCCAGTAAGTCTTAATAGACACATCACTATCCTTGGTGATAATGCAGCTTGTGGATTATGTGGTCAACCTTCATAGACTTTAATGTGCACAAATAATAAAGCATACAACGTTTTGAATGGCAACCTCTTGTTTACTGAATAGAGTGATGTTTTGGTGTAGATTCTTACACTGTTTTAAAGGACTTTCAGCTCAAAATGTCTTTCTACACTCTAGAGAAGAAGTTGTTATTTACAAACTCATATGCTGTATTACCGACTCTGTTACTGATGATCAAGGAGGACAGATAATCAGTGTTTCAAGCAGATTATACTGATTATAGTTGCAGTTACAGGAAACAGAACACAGAGTGTGATAATAATTTAAGTTTGTGTCTTGCACTGATTTCACAAATATCAGTTTACATTGAAAAATCTAATGTTAAATTTAAAAGGTAACATCAGTAGGACATAAGTCTGTCCAGGGTCAAAGATGTAATAAACATGTTGGGATGTAACAATTTAAAAAAAACAGAGCATCTACAAAACAGAGATTTCAAAAAAGTTAATCCAAATTAGCCCATTGTGTTGGTGCTATTTGGAATATGGTAACACAAGAATATATGGCACATGTATTTTAAACAATGAACTAATAAACAGAGAACATGCCTTCTTGGTCAAATGTATTATTGATGTTTTTCTATTCCATTCAGCCATATTTATATGTATGAATATAAAAAAAATTAGTAATAAAATATGTCTAGTCCTAAGTGGAAAAAATAACACATCCGTCAGTTATTAAATGTTATCACTGAAGGTAGTATGGTATGTTTGTCAATTTAGAGCTTTATATAGTTTGAAAATCACCATGTAAATACATATGTCTGGATACAAACTGGTCTGGTGACACTGTAAATGCTGATTAACTTCCTTTACAAAAGGGGAAATAAGACCATGTCGTTGCAACCAATGTAAAACCTAATATAAGGCAATCTTGTAAAGCACCTCACGTTATCCTGTAGTACTAAGATCTTCTGATGGGCTATCAGTGTTACAGCAGAACACATTAGGGAGGACAGACAGGATACAACCATCATGATGACTGGGCAGTCTGGTCAACACTCTGGTCAATCAAGGGGTAGCTGGTGTGGAGTCATCCCTTCATCTGTAAGAGACAGGCCGCTGTCGTTGTGTGCCTTGCCTCTTAACGTGCCAGTCACACTGTTTGCCTTACCATGGTAACACCATCATCTGGTTATTCCCGGCTAAGCGCTCATCCAGCTTCCACGGACAAGACTGGGTATTACCAACACCTCATCTCATTGCTCCATCACTTATTTATAATGGTATGTGTTTTTAGAATATGGAATTATTTGTTTGGTCATTAGGTAAATATCATTTTTATATGTAAAGTCAATGCTTTAAATACAAATGTACATCCTGTATGTAAAGATCTTCTAGCCATTAAAAAGATACTTTTTAAAAGGTATGGAATTTATTCAGGAAGAATTATGTCATGTTTCAAAGTTATGGCATTAAATAAATAGTCAGAACATTTGAAATATTCTTTCTTTTGAATAGAGATTTTTAAATAAGAATAATTATACATGTTTTGTAAATTAAAAAACTTAAAGTTTCTAAGTACAACAACAATTTATGATTGAAGTTTGAACTAAAGTGGCTGCAAACTCACCAAGCAAGCCACAGCATGCATTACCTTCAGATTTATCAAAAGATTCAGTCTACACATTAATCATCATCAAAACATCTAGTGTTTTGGGAGAATCAGTGGTTTGATGTCAGTGACTGACGTGAACAGTGGTTCTATCATCCTGTGATTGTAGAGTTATCATGTGTGACAAGGCTGTGGTTGTAGTAAAAGCCATCACACATGTACAGACATCCTTAATCAGTCAGCCCAATTAGTTCTCTGTCTGTGTGATCTTGTTTTGTTTGTTGCTTAACACAATGCTCAGCAATATTCTAGCTATATGGCCATGATTTGTACTTAATCAAGTCTGGGCCAGACAGTTCAGTGATTGACATCATGAGCATCAATCCGCACAGTTGGGAGACGATGACATGAGGCAATCAAGTCAGAAGGCCTGACCAGGTCAACTTGTGTTTGTGGTTGTGCCTGTGTCTATGATTCTGCCTGTGTCTATATCTGTGACTGTGCCTGTGTCTGTATCTGTGTCTGTCTGTGCCTGTATCTGTATCTACATGTTTCTGTCTCTGTCTGTGCCTGTATCTGTGTCTGTCTGTGCCTCTTTACGTGTCTATGTCTGTATCTGTGCCTGTATCTGTATCTACATATGCATCTGTGACCGTCTGTATGTGTCTGTGCATGTATCTGTGTATGTCAGTGCCTGTATCTGTGTACGTGTCTATGTCTGTATCAGTGTATGTGTCTGTGTATATGACTGTATCTGTATCTGTATCACTGTCTGTGTCTGTCAGATGACACTCTACCATGTCCCAGCTACAAGATGGCAGCCTGTGAAGTTTGAACATGACACACCAGTCACTGCCATTACAAGGAACCAAGTCAGAGAGCCTGACCACCCAATCCATTATTGAGTAGGACTAGCATAGGTCACTGGGCACTAGTTCTGGATCAGAGTTACCAAAGGGACAATTCAAAGTTCCAACTTCATTTGGCAGCCATATTGTCTTACAAATCATCATTTCAGTAACATGATATAAGCAAGCATGATGCAAACACTACAAGATACCTTACTCTGCCTCCGAATCATCACTTTTCCCCCTGAGAATTATGAAGCACATGCTATCTGTGATTTACAAATGACAGGAGTTAGACAGCTGAAAGCAACTGATTCACAGAAAGGTCACATCTCTTGAAGAAGTGAGTCATGCTGACAAAACAGAATCACCCTAGAAGCTACACAAACCTCATCACATGCAAAACATGCACACTTGAAGCTGCACAAACCTTCTCAAATGCAAAACATGCACTCTTGGAGCACCAGGACAGACTCATCATATGAATATATGATTCTCATCTTCTTTCTATGCCTGTTGATGGTGATATTCTGCTTCATGGACTCTCTGTGGTTCTGGTGTGAGGAACCATGAATTTGTACAGAGGGAGTCAGTGTAACTGAAACCCATTTACAGAGCAATAATTTATAAAAAGAATCCATTAGTTTTATTACTACAACAAGTAATTGAATATAATTAATGGTTACTTATTGCATAAATTATTACTCCATAATTCTGTAAATACATTGCAGTTGCAAATTCAAGATGACTTGCTTAAACAAGACTGACTTGACAACTGAATCTACATTATTTAACCTTGGACATAATTTAAATATATAAGTTGTAAGGTTTAATGGCTATCATCTGTGTTCTTCATTCTCATAGTTAGGCTCTCAGACAGTTCTTATAATATTCCATCAATATCCATCCAGTCAAGGGATACCAACAGTGTGGTCACATGAGACAGCAACAGTGATGTTCACATGGACACCAATAATGGTGTTCACAAGGGACACCAACAATGTTGTTTACATGTTGTACATATCATTGCCTCCCAGATCAAATGGATAAGGAATCCAGTTCAAATTTTGAATAATTGGGCTCGAATTTATTGACTGAAATTAAGAATTGTTCACGGCTTTTGCAATTAAAAGTCTTAGATATTTTTTAATAAAATAACTGGACTTTTTTACTCAATGTCAGCCTACCATGGAGGAATTTAATGTGACCTCCACATGAAAGGTTTAGACATTAATCAGTTGACTACACACTGTAATCCTGTATGCTACATCTTTGCACTATGATTATGTGGTGTTTCAGCAAGACAATGATGAGACGAGAGAAGGATGAAGGTGGTGTCTACATTTCCATGGAAATTACCCAGAAACAGCCACAACCACGTGCAGTGGTCACCAAATAGCCTACCACTGGTCAAAACATTGCGTCTAACACGATTAAGTACTTCCAATATCACATCCAAGTGCAGGCTCATTTTGTGCTTCCGCTTCCAAAGTGTGGTTGAAACATTAGTAGTGATTTCATTTACATAAATCAGTGAAGGATTTATTTGAGAAAATTTAAACAATGAAATTACGCTTCTTTCTATTATGCACAACAATTTTATTAGTGCTGTTTAATGTTAAATTGGTGAACTATAGGGGGAGGGGAGTAATAGCAGTTGCTAACTGTCAGGGACTTCTAAAGAGATTAGGTGACTCGTCAGATGGTGGTCAGTGGGCTGCTGTATTTAATTTATTAAGAGTTGATCTAATTGGTCAGATGGTGGTCAAGGGAGAACTGTCTTGATTTTGTAAACAGATCAGTCATTGGTCAGAAGAGGATAACTGGAATACATAGACTGGATCAGTTGTCCTGGCTAATATAGTCTGACTCATTTGTCCCAGCTAATATAGCTGTAAGATCTGTTATACAGACCCTGAAATATACATATCCCAGAAATCACATGCAAGTCTGGAACATGTGGTAAGTCTAGAAAAATGTCTCTGGGTTTCTTTTTATCAAACTGTATTTCAGAATTCATTAATCATGTTTCAAACTTCATTTGAGAGACTAGATATTAGTAAGTCAATATATATGTCACATATCTATTTAGATTTAAACTCTGACTATTCAAAAACTAATCAAATTCTACAAAGGTGATTTATAAATAAAGACTTACATTGAAATCTATTCATCAACCACTCATTAAGCTAGAAATGTAGACTGGTCCTGAGTTCTCAGTAAGGTCAAGGTTGCTGACCAATACCCAGAAGGCCTTGCTCAGCTGTCATTGACAGATGACGACTCATTTTCAAGAAAATGGAGGTGGCACATACACAACTGGTTGAATAGACACTGGTCATGTTTGGGTCACATGGGAGTTGTAAATACAGACATGGATCCCTATTTTCACAACTTCATAGTTGTTTAATATCCTGGAGCCTTCCCCAAGAGATCTGCTCTTGGTGAAACCATTGTTGTACCACCAGTGTCTGCAAACACAGACCTGAAGTAATAACGCTGGCTGACATTATAGGCCTAATATTGCTTCATGTGATGATTCAACTTCCCAGCTATTCCCTTCTTACATCAATTAAAACATTTCTCTCAGGATGTTTGTGCCATTCACATCATTTCCTTATGTCTGAAGGTTGCCAAGTAACAAATTTTATCTTCTTATTTTTAACAAATAAACCTACATTATTTTTTAATGGTAAGCAAATCTGAATAAACACATCTAAATTAATCTCTTCATACAACTCAAATCTGTCCTATCCCCAAACAACCACCTCTATCAGATTTACCACACCCACCCAAAAACAAATATTTAATTCCCAAACCCTTCCCCTCATTTAAAATCATACACCTCGTGGGGCTTCTGTGTTAACCAGTCATTGACAGAAGAGGTGGCTAAACTGATTAATTGGTGAGACTTGCAGATTGTTTGTCATCAAACCACCATCAAGTAGAACACAGCTGATAAACTCTAACGCTGGATAGATTGCTCCAAGAGTCATCTTATCAGAACTTTAATTACAGACTGCAACATTTAACAAAGAACAAAACAAAGTACAAGGCCTTGGTAAAGTGGGGCGATGAGTGAGCCTAGTGGTTAAAGCATTTGCTTGTCACACCGAAGACCCAGGTTTGATTCCCAACAAGAGTGCAATGAGTGAAGCCCACTTCCTCTCCTTGGTATTGATGGAATATCGCTAAAAGTGGCATAAAACCACATTCACTCACTTGCTTATCAGACTGTTTTGTAGCTTTATCTGTGGTAACATCACACATTTATTGCTTTCACTAACAGAATAAGTCTGTCAAAGCACTATGACATTTATTTGAAATATTTGTCTTTGAAATTTCTTCCCAATTCTTCTTTCTGCTTTACATATTCTTCAGGATTTAAATGTCAAATGTTCAGATCATGAGATGCAGTTCTTTACATTGTCCGACTACTGTGTTTCCTCAAATAAATGCCCATATGTACTCTGTATATATTTATTTCAGAGTGTCTTTACTGTAATGTTTAACACATACCATACATGGATTAAACTATCTGACATTTACTGGAGTAAATCAAGACAACCAGTGTATATTTTAAGTCAAACATTTAGTAAAGGATATATGATAGTTATCTTATTTGGACACAAAGAATGAAATTTGAAACTGTCATCAAGCAGCACAGTTTCATGATGGTACTTTTATCTTCAGTAATGTAGCATAATAGCCGTTGCCAGACAACTTATTGTAAAGACAATTAACTACCTTAGTCTACTTGCTGACCCACAGTGAACATTTTATAATGATTTGGTTTCTAATCTATATGGAAAAATTATACATTAGATCTCCTGTAAGACCTGGTTTGAATCTTTTTATTGGAGATTTTTGGGATTATAATTAATTAGTCAAGTACAAACTCAAATCAAACGCAAGTTTCAAAATAATTAAATTTCATAAAAGTAAGCATTCATGTTTTTGTCTTGCATTTAAAAACTTGACAAAAAAACTCCCAGAGTTGTGTTTCTTTTGCAGTTCAGTATACATGTATGTTGTGAGTGAGTGAGTTTAGTTTTATGCCGCACTCAGCAATATTCCAGATATATGGTGGCAGTCTGTAAATAATTGAGTCTGGGCCAGACAATCCAGTGATCAACAGCATGAGCATCAATCTGCACAGTTGAGAACCAATGACATGAGTCTATCGAGCCAGCAAGTCTGAACACCTGATCCCGTAAGTCACCTCTTATGCATTTTATGCCAAGCATGGGTTGCCTATTCTACTCCAAATCTTCACAGGTTGAATTTTGTTTTGTGAACAATACACCTTGATCTAGGTTTTCTACAGGCATATGTCATCGTGATCCTAGCTTCTTTGAGAATATGTGAAACAGTCTTGTGTCGTGTGATCCCAGGTTCTTTGAGAACATGTAAAACAGTCTTATGTTTTCATGATCCCAGCTTCTTTGTGTACATGTGAAACAGTCTTGTGTTATGTGCTCCCAGCTTCTTTTTGGACATATGAAATAATCTTAAGTCATGTGATCCCAGCTTCTTTTTAAATATGTGTTAAATAGTGTGTTTCATTTAAAAACAAAACAATGCTGTATTTTATCAATTTTATTCTGCATAATGAAGACACAGGGCCCAACAGTTGCAAGACAAGCCTTGTGTTGTTTTACCAATAAGAGAAAGAGATGGGGAAGTGCCATATCCAAAAGTTGAGGCAGAAGCTGGAAAGCTTTTTACAATCTAGGCAAATACAGAATTGTGAGTGTGTTAGTATGTTTGTTTTGACCTTCACAACGTTCCAGCAATATCACAGCAGAGGACACCAGAAACTTTGTAACCATGTACACAATTGAACCCAGACCTTCAGCATAAAAAGTGAATGCTTTAACCATGAGGCTACCCCACTGGCCCACAAACACAGAAGTAGCCAGTCCTCATGTTTTGCCAAATGCTCCAAAGTATCTACCAGAAACATGTAACATGAACTTTTGGAGGTTATCCTGAATCTTCTCCCAATTAGATACCACCAAGGAGTTCATTTACATAAAGTTTTGACGTTTTCAAGTAACTCTGACCTTTAGCATCCTCTCGTAACACCAGTTTCAGAAAGACACTTTAATTTATATCAACTTAGATTTCCTGACATTTGAGTCCTTTTTTCAAGATGTGAACTCAAGTGATCTAATATGAATATCCCCAAATATATTATGTGACCAACAAATATGAAAAAAACACTATTTTCTAGTCAGTTCATGAGTGAATGATTTTTTCAAAGTGACCTTGACATTTGACTCAACTTTGATATGAACCAGATATATTGATACAGTTACCTTTAGTCTGTTATCAGATGAGGACAAAAATATAATTTGTGTTACAGTGATCTCTACCTTCTGTCGAGGTCATCCAGTGTGATTGAGACCCTTGATCATACGCACTAAATTTCATCAAATTCCAAATTACTCAGTCATTTTGGAAACCTAATTCATACTAAGTGACCTTGACCTTCACCAACATTCAATCACATGTCATGAATATTCCCCAAGGCTCCAGCAGAGGTATATTAGGGATGATGTTTGTGACATTTGTCCTAAGTGCGTTTTATGAGAAACCAATGACTGAGCCTGCTTTAATAGGTTAAGGGTGTAAAATCATATTACATGGTGATATAATACACTAAATAATCTAACAACATGTAACTTGAGGGCTTTTCCAGAACCTGGTTTCCTTGAAAGTTAAATTGTATTTCCTAAATTTGTTATATACACCTTTAACTGAAGAATGTATTTGAAGAACTTGGCTGTTTGAATTTAGAGGAGGTCAGTGTAGCCTGACATTGTGATGTTTGGCACAAGAAATACCAGCAGTCTAGCAGGACTGCTTAATGAATAATGATGGGATCTTGCTGTGGATTTACATACTAGGAATGCATTAGAGTATCACCAATAAGTTGGGATCACATCTTGTTCACGTGTAACTGATTACTACCTATGTATGTTTAATTTAGACTTGCATATGTTTCTAAGGTAATAATTAATAGCTTAAATTATAATGTGTACAAAATATAAAGTTTTGTCTAACAGACTGGTGAAAGACTTGTCTCTTTCAATGATAGAATTACAGCACTGGAGCAAGGTTAACATAAATGTAACAGAAGTACTTGTGATCACAATGGTACTGAATTTATTTCCATAAGAGGATTAGTGAGAAAGGATTTACCATTTACAGACAAACAGAATCTTGATGACTGATATACCATTTGTTATGGTGGTTACGTAACATTTCTTCATTTTTTTTGCTGATCTTCCTTCCTTCCTTCTTTCATTTGTTCCATTCTATTTAATTTGTTTATGAATAAATAGATCGCAATTTATACCATGGCAGTGCTTAGCTAACAAGCAATGCAAGTAATTTGTTTTCATTAACTAAAACACAAATAAAGTCTATGTCTACTGAAGGATTACTATGTCTTGAACATTGTTCATGTACTTGAAAGGGTGGCTTGTGCTGTTTTAGTGCAATGAGTCCATTTCATACCATTCTCAGAAGCAAATACATTCCTCATTCATTTTTGTCAAAACCACCCGCTCTAGTTTCTACATTTCTTAATGTCATCTCAAAATTATAATGATACATTCTTTATCTGTCGCTATTTATCAAACACAGTATGAGACTAAGAGATGAGCTGTTAAACAATTTAAACGCTTAAACAACACTTTACAATTGCCTGTCATTTTGTTCTCTAAATTATGTGCATTTTATATTATCTAAGTCTTGTGTATTATTGTGGAGGCCATAAACATAATAAACTCTTTTTACCTTGACCTTGAATGGTGTCATTGTTTTGTTGTCTACAGATTTTAGTGCAGCAATAATTAGATATGATGTCGAATTATAATGTACAGATTCATATCTTCTCTAAGAATGTATTACTTCTACAAATGTAGACAAATATTGAAACAAATTTTAATCTAGAATCCATTTTTTCATTCATGACTTTACTTTTCCATACTGTTTCATCTTAAAATATTTGTGAAAAGCAACAAAGACAATCAATTAGATTTCTATGTATTTTTTCCCCTTTATTTTTCTTATAAACAATTTTTTTAATTTTGGTATTTTTCTGTTCTATTTCTTCTTCAAAAAGATGATAAAATCGAATTAATTCCCTCCACAGAGGAGCTGGCTGTGTACTGTTACTCTACTGACCTCCCTCCATTGTCCATGCTGCTATGTCCCTAAGGTAAAGGTCAAGATTCATATGTCCCATCCTGACATTCAACTCATCTAAAATTAATTGTTTTTAGCACAGAACTCTCTACATCTCCTCCAGTGCCTAGCACCATGTCCATGGCCTCATTTTGCCCTAATTACATCTCTCTGCAAACGGACAGCAGCTCGCTCTCTACCACCTGGGCTCAAGGATGAATGGTTAAAAAAATCAAATTTGTAGGAAATTGCAGCAGAAATTGGTCTGATTAACAAATAGTGCCTTACGTCACTGGTTCATCATGCTTTCACTGCAACTCTTTTTATTCATGTGGATAACGATGTGAACCTAAACTGCTGACAGCATGTTATACAGACATCATGTCTTTGAAAACCGTTTACTGTTTCTAACTCAGTACGTGTGAATGGCACCTCCTGCCAGTGACAGAGAACTGTAAAATTCAGCACGTTGATAACCAGGTAGTTTATGAGTGTTCAAGTTTTTGCATTAGAACAAGTCGTCATGACCTATCATTGGGATGCAAAGGGCCATACAAATTCACACATGTCAAAACAACATTTCAGACAGTGTTTTTCATATAATCTAGAAAAAATTATCGTGTACCAAACATAGAACTCCCACACAAGTATCCTGTATGTATATTGAGATTTGCTGGAGGAAATCAGAGGGTGGCTTAAGTGCAAGATCTGAGTCTCTCTGAGGAGGCCTTTTTTATGTTTTCTTGCAGTTTCTGATAAATCATCTATTACGTTACATACACAATTTGTTTGACATTTTTCAAAGACTGCTCACAGCCACCCTCATTCATTGACATGCTCCATCTATGATAATGTAATTTTTATATGTACACGTATAACACATACATCGTCAGTGGGATTTCTTGTGTTGACTAGCTAATGTTTGATAGACTCATTTCTAGTATAGACTGTTCCAGTATGTCTTAAGGCTGCAAACAGTTTGTTTTTTGAATAAAAGCAACTCCTTTCTTTGTAAAAAAATGGGTAGCTGGTAGTTCTACCTATCAACAAGGGACCAGTGTCATAGTTTCAACAAGGATGTTCATGTTCAACAAATTACACAAACACATAGGATCATCCTGCCTAGCATTGGCACAATAGTTTAGCATGACATTGAGTAAGTGAGTGAGTGAGTGAGTGAGTGAGTGAGTGAGTGAGTGAGTGAGTGACTGAGCAAGTGAGTGCATGGATTAGTGAGTGCATGAGTGAGTGGGTGGCAAGGTGACTGCATGAGTGAGTGAATGAGTGAGTGCATGGATTATTGAGTGAGTGAGTGAGTGGACCTCTTTGACAGAATGACCCTGTGACAAAAAACTTCATCAGTTTATGCCACAACAATACCTTTTTCCATCCACTGAAAGGGGGCTGGGATGGGCTAGTGGTTAATGTGTTGTCTCATCATGGTGAAGACCCAGGTTCAAATCCCCACATGGGTACAATGTGTGTTCCATGCCATAATGTTGCTGGAATATTGTTAAAAGTGTCGTAAAACCATACTCAGTCAGTAATCCACTCACAACCTCACAGATTCAATCCTGCACAATTCCCATTGCCAGCCCCCCACCCACCTCCCTCGAACAAACATGCAGACTGTCATGACCAGTTTAACATGATGACAAGTGTATTAGAAACCAGCAGTTTCACAAAACACAGTTTCTGCTATCTCAGTTTGAAACCTGGCACTTATCACCTCATAAAACAATCATAAAGAAACACAGTGACAGAATCACTACACATTATAGCTGATAGCGTGTAAGTAATTCCTGATATCTGCTGTACACAGCGCCTTCACTCAACGGCCGACAGGAGTAACAGCATGTAAATATTCAGAAGGCCAAAGACGCAATGCTAAGAGATGAAATTGTGCTCATCAAGACAAAAGGCCTGTGTTTAACAAGAAATGCGTAAGTAAATACATGTAGTATTTTATTATGTTGCCTTTTATAATCAGCACAGTTCAATTCTGACCTGGAATCACCATAACTGTAGGTACATACTATTATTATTATTATTATTATTATTGGATATTTACATAGTGCACTTATCCATGCAACGTCTGCATGCTCATGGTGCTGATATGTACATATACCATTAAAAATGTAAGGGATATTGTAGATACAACATAGATAAAACCAAGGAGGAAACAGATGATAAAGAGAAATTAGGGGAAATTGTGACAATATATTCCATTCCTTGGGAAATGACTTTACCTTTTCTCATATGCATTGGTATTGGCTAGTGGCATGCTTGCAAAATGGAATATCCCCTACTTCAATGGTAGATATTGATGCTATGTGAGGTCAGTTTGATTACATTAGAGCTTAAGAGTGAGAGGTATTGATAATGAAGGGTCCAAGGTTTTTTAACAAAAAGTGTATGAGATACATTGGATGGTGAATGTAATAGCCTTGCATGTTTCTAATGAAATCATTAGTTGAAATTATTAGATTTTCTAAGCATATGGTTTTCTTAATAGACAAACACCCACTGGGTGTCCATGCTTGCATCTTCATGGACAGAAGTACCTGTACAACAGCTAAGTGGACTTACACAGTCAAGATTTGAAGCAAGACTACATTTCTACATAATACAGTAGCATTATCCTAGTGGCATGAACCACGTTATACATATTTTTAACTTTCTTGGCACAAATTTTCCACATCTTCATTGTCATACAACAATTTATAGTTTACTTTCAACAAATTCACTTTTAACATTTTTGTCTGACTATTCCTGAGGTCTTCACGTTTTTCAGTATAACCAGACAAAAGTGTCAGTTGCTTCTTGAACAGTCTTCATTCCAGATTTTGTGCCAGTGAAAGGAGAGATGCCAGAATTCTGGAAATACTATATCGGCTGAAGAAAAAACGAATGCTCAAAATTCTGGTTCTAACTAAAAATTCCTTTTTTAAAGCTGTCTCAAGAAGTACATGTATCGGTTTGTATTACGTGTAAGGATGACCTACTTGACAGTATCACCATCTGTGTTTTGTGTGACAAGGAGAAGTGCTTATGCCTTCCTTGACAAGCACCCATGTTCCATTGTACAGAGCAGTTGATGAATGGGCTGCCTCACCCACACGGAAGCCCCACTACAGCAGAGTATATGTATTTATCAGTTGGCACAAAGTGGGGAAATATTTCTCTTTGTTTCTTTCCCCACAGACAAGAGGCCATGTTGCTCATCATCTCATGAAGTGGGAGAATGAAGTGGATACCAGATTATTTTTTACAGCATTTTGTATTGTGATTTTGTGGTTAATCTTCAAGACAAAATGTTCACAAACACCCATATCAAGGTTATTGGTTGAGCATTGACAATAGTGTTGAGTTTGATGGTGTAGAAGTGGAGCAAGGTGGAGTGGAATTTGATAGGATGTTGTTAGACTAGAGCTGGGTTGTGTAGAAGTGGAGCAGGGTGGAGTGGAATTTGATAGGATGGTGTGGGACTAGAGCTGGGTTGTGTAGAAGTGGAGCAGGGTAGTGTGGGAGTGGTGTGGGCAGTGTGGAAGTGGTACAGGGTGGGGGGAAGTGATGCAGGGTGGGGTGGAAGTGGTGCAGGGTGGGGTGGAAGTGGTGCAGGGGGGTGTAGAAGTGGAGGTGGCTCGTGTGAAAGTGGTGTAGGGTGTTGTGGAAGTTGTGCAGGGTGCTGTGGTTATGGAGCAGTGTGGTGTAGAAGTGGTGCAGATGTTGTGGAAGTGGTGCAGAATGGGGTACAAGTGGAGCAGAGAGGTGTTTGAGAAGAAGTGATTGGTGTGGCTGTGGAGCAGTGTGGGGTAAAAGTGGAGCAGGGTGGTGGATAAGTGGAGAAGGTTGGTGGAGAACTGGGGAAAGGTGGTGTAAAAGTGGAGCAGGGTGTTGAAGAAGTGGAGCAGGGTGGGATTAAAGTGGAGCAGAGTGGTGTGGAAGTGGAACAGGGTGAGATGGAAGTAGTGCCATGTGAGGTGGAAGCAGAGCAGGGTGAGGTGGAAGTGGTGTAGGGTGGTGTAGGGTGGTGTGAAAGTAGAGCAGGGTTGGTTGGAAGTGGTGCAGGGTGGTGTAGAAGAGATGCAGGGTGGAGAAGAAGGGAAGCAAGGGGGGTGGTGGAAGGGCACAGTGTAAAGTATGGAATGGATTTTGGAATGGAGTTTGGATTGGAATGATGGAATGGAATTTGGAATGGAAATAAATGGAATATACTCATCTTACACTAAACAAACCAGAGTTGTGACGGCCTCCAAACCAAAACTAAACTGACAGTAAACAGCTCTGGAGACACTTTCCCTCCCGCTTACACCCCTCCAGATGGAGGATAAGGCTAGTGCCAAACAGAGTTGTGGCAACAGCCTGTCTCACAGTCCCTCAACTGTTTTATTTTCCCGCTGTGTCCACTTAAAAGCCTAACATAGGAATCACATACACTATATGTAAACCATTTTAATTTTGGACATCTTGTTCTTATTATCCACATAACCTGGAAAGTATTATTTAAACTTGTCATGTGCCTTGGAGCATGTGGTGGATGGGCCATGGCTGAAGAGAGAAGCTGACACTCATGTCTTCTCGCTCCTATCAGTGACCAACTGTTAATAAACTGTCGCAGCATATTTGAATGAAGACTTGTTTACAAAGAGCAAATTTGTGTCACTCCAAACTCCATTCCAAATTTCATTCCATCATTCCAATCCAAATTCCATTCCAAAATCCATTCCATACTTTACACTATGCCGTGGTGGAAGTCATGATGTGGGAGTGGTGATGTGGAACTGGAGCAGGGTGGGGTGGAAGTGGAGAAGTTGATATTTTGCATGTGGAAATATGGCAGATAATGTTGAAGTTGGTCAGAAAGGAGAGGAAGTGAGTAAACATGGCTTGGAAGTGAAGCAATGATGGCAGCAAATTGCAGGCAATCTGAGCAAGGAAACATGATGGGAGAGTGCCATGACTGAACTTCCACATCAAATTGTGTTAGAAATGACTCTGAAATATTTCAGATACCTCAAATTTGGCAGTAACCAATTCCTAATTGGAACTGAAAACTAATTCCATTCCCCATGATAAGGCATGCTAATTTGATTAAATGCAATCTGTTTTCCTGCTGATACCTAAGTGTTACTTCATTCCATTGCAGATGTTGCAGTAGTTGCAAGACAGTGTTTACACAGACAAGAGGGGTCTACATCCCCAGTAAACTGATGGAGAAGACGCATAATCAAACACACTTTACCTCCATATCTCCCAGACACAGCTAATCAAAGATACCATTACCACCAACAAATTTCACTGTTGGATATGTTGATAAACTCTGACCCCATAAGATATCTTTTCAGGATTCATGTGTTCTAAGATTATCACTTAGTGTTTGATGTTTTCCATACAAGATTGGCAAGTTCCCTCAATATTTAGACCTGACCATGTTGTGTCTGGAACGTTTAGACCCAGCTTGACATTTCCAAAAACAAAAATGCCTTGAACAGCTTGCATTTATCAGAGAAGTATCATCTGCACTTCACTGGAAACATAAGATGATTAGATTGGACTATTTAGTGTCTTGTTTCAATGATGGTTAAGAGAAACATTGCCCTGAGATACCTGATATCACTCACGTTCACACTATAATTGAAAACCATTCTAGACGAAATCATGATCAGGAATATGCTTCATATTGTTGTCTTGCCCACTGCAAGTGAATAATTCTTGAATTACAGACCTAATGTTCCTAACCAGAAACATGACATTGAAAACAAACTTAAATTTTTTTTAATTCAATTTGAGCAATAGCCTGACCGTGAAGAGTCAGATGAGGGAAAAGTATGAAAGTTCAGAGACTGTGCGGCAGACAAGCAACCTTTCATCCTGGTGCACAAGATGAAAATGTGGACATACATGCACTACAGTTTTGGTACATACAATATCATTTTATGGAAAACAATTTTTTGCAACTTAATATGCATTTTGATCAAGACCACAGTTGTATTTAAAAAAAAAAAGAAAATTTGTAATAAATTAAGGCGTTAAACCGAGAATCAGATGTAAACAATCACAAACTAACATGTTTTATCATAGAGCTAGAACAGCTGATATTCAGGCCCATGGGAACCATCTCATTTCATCAAATTTTCAAGATGTTTGCTAAACCCATCTGCTCATTAGACAAAAGCTATTTACACCAAATATTTACTGAGAAACTTTTTATACAGATGTTAAGCATTCATAAATATGCTGTTCAATTATTTATTTTTTTTACTTGTGAAGATTCTGAATCACTGCCATCATGACACTATCCCTTACTACAGAACAATACAAAGTAAGTCTCAGCTGTGCACACGGTGAGAAGTGTTCCTATGGGTCGGATATTACCATCTACTTCTAGGACAACCCACTGAGGAAGTATATATTTCTTGGCTCTTTCACTGGATGAATATTTGTTTCTGTCTACTGCACAAGAAAAAAATGACAGGACTGTCTGGATATACTATCACCAATTTTCTCGCACCATGAAATCTTTGGGGAGAACACTGTTGAATACATGAATTAAGAAAATCTGCACTTAAGTAGGACTTTGCTGTGATGTAGAAGTAGTGATGGCATGAAAGATGATTCCGGCTTAATGTTCTGTCAGTTCCAATAACTCTCAACACCCTGGGGAGTATACAGCCAGACAAATGCACTCATCAGGTGGGTTGTCTTAAGTAGATATTTGCAACAGTGGTGATTTTGCAGGAAGTTTTGGAATGAAAAATGATCTTCTTGTAAGATTTTTTGGTGAGGCTATTGATACACCCAATATGACCCAGGGGGAGGACTTTGGAAAACAGAATGGGTGATTTTTATGAACAAACAGGAGAAAGATAATGTTTTTGTCATTTACACTGGTGGCATCAAGAATGTTTTCAAACCCTGCCAGCAGGCTTCTTCATGCATAATTCACACTAGTGCTCAAAGCAAGACATATTTCATTACATGTTTCATCATGTTCAATCATAAAATACCTGAACAAGTTTAGAAATAAAAATCACTTTTAAAAGAAATAAATGTCAGTGATCATAATTGTGACTTTACGGTACTTTTTAACAAATTATTATTTTCAAGATACTGTTTGAGGGCAGTGGGGTAGTCTAGTGGTTAAAGCATTTGCTTGACATGCTGAAGGCCCGAGTTTGATTCCCCACATGGCGACAATGTCTGGCACCCATTTCTAGTGTACCAACCATGATATTGCTGGAATAAAGCTATGTAAAACTCACTCAGTCTCTTTGATATAGGATCATGTAATTATGTTACAGTTGTTTTGATTGCTGTGGAAATGGGTAAAAGATATCTGTACAGTAAGTTGTTTCATTTGTGTGGCCTGGTATAGGAAGAATGATGAGGTCAAATCCAGGAGTTAATGTTGCCTCCTCTTTCAGTGTAACTGTAGATATTATGGGGACACACATACATGTCCCTGCTTTCATTACTCCATAAACACATTCCTCGGAGCCAAGAGACCTGCATCAAAACAAATGCGAAGGTCATTCATGTATAGAAACCTTACATTTAGCTGCTGCACATCAAAAAAGAATGAAGCCACACCTGTTGAATTCCTTTTCAACACAGTTTGCACACCTTCGTTATCATTCTGTATTCATAACAGAGACGCCTACCTATAAATGGTTTACAGACAAAATCCTCCATACATTAATGTGTTTGGTAATGGCTGGGAAGCCATTTTTTCGGCCTCCTCATGATAGCTGTGTGTGTCTGAATGGAGAAGAGACAAGATCCGCCAGCAATTCTAGGATTACATCCGGGATTGACATATATAACTTGTTGTGAGAATTAATGCCATTGATTTCAATACAGAAACTGACATTCGTGACTACAACTAATAATTTGATATCCCTTGTTTTTTGATGACTTGTCAAAACATTCAAATTGGTTTTAATATTTTGATTTTTTTATGTTGACAAGATTGGGAATTTGAGGATGTCTTTCCATGCTGTTTTAATGGTTTATTTGCTTACAGGTTCCAGCTGAAAAAAAAAACGTGAAAGGATGCAGAAAGGATGTGAATTTGAGCAACGAATTCTGAATCCAGTATCATTCAACATATGCCATATTTGGGATTTCACTTTCTTGTTAAGTACAAATTCTAGTACTTTTTTGGTTGAGCCCCATCTGGGATTCGAACCCGCACCCTCAGAGTCAGGCACCTAATCGAAAGAAAGCGAAATCTCAAATATGACATATGTTGCATTTGACCACTTTCTAAATGGCATTGTGTAATCCAGTATCGTTGGTATGATTCAGTAACGATTAACACAGCTACTCACTGAACGGCCAGCAACAAGTTGGGAACAGCTGATAGTTGTATTCAGCCTCATGCAGAATCTTCTGTTAATCTTCAGGTAAGTAGTGTATTTGATTTCAATCTAACAAATTATTTCTAACAATGTACAAGAAAATTTATCCAGTAACAACATGAATAAACACAGCTATGAAAGTGAGAAATAACTCACTCACTTACTCACCCATGGATAACACTAACAGCAGTACACCTACAGCACAAATTGCTGGACACTGAGACAAGAAGAGCTTCATAACACTCTTACATACTTTGCATGAGTGCGGCATTGGGTAGCCTAGTTGTCAAAGCATTTGCTTGTCACACCTAAGACCCGAGTTCGAATCCCCACATGGTACAATGTGTGAATCCCATTTCTGATGTCTGCCACTGTGATAATGCTGGAATATTACTTAAGGTGGCATTAAACTATACACTACTGTTCACTTTGCAATATTGAGAGAGTGATGCCAATATATATCTAGTGAGGAAGCAAAGGACAATTAATGTCACTCATAAATGTTTACCATTGTGGCAGAATCAGAGACCAGTCTAACAGGGTTTAACTGTATGCATGGATCATGTTCCAACCTGAGCTAATGCTCATACCACTGACCACTAGCTTACCTCCTCCACAACTAAGGAGCTGAGTCAAGGGTCATAATGAGTTACAGATGGTGTAGAAGGGAAACTATTGAACCAAAATACAAGCACTACAGGAATAAAACAAAACAACAGAAACTCAAAAACAACTACTTGAACAAATTCTTCGTTTGAGTGAGTGAGTGAGTGAATTTAGTTTTAAAAATGTTCCAACAATCTTCTCGATGAATGAGTCCAAATATACACTTTGCAACAAATAACCAATAATGGAGAATCAAACTTATATTAAGAGTGGCAAGCTAACACTTTAACCACAGGGCCACCCTACTGACACTACAGCAGAAAGGAAACATAAAAATTCTGAACAGATGAAGGCTGGTAGGTTTGTTGTTTAATGTTGTTTAAGGCTGCACTCACCAATATTCCAGCTATATGGTGGTGGAGATCAGCTATTTGGTGTGTGACAGCAAGCAAGACCTTTTGTTTTCACACATGCAGACATCAGGAGAGAGTTTAATTGTTTCTAATGAACATGGGAGACAGATGCTGGTGCAGTATTCAATTATAGGTCTATGACTCAGGTAGGGTTCACATGTTAAATACAGACTTGACTCACAAAAAATGAATCATCCATTTGTGAACATGCACATAGGAAATATCTCACATGCAAAGAATTCACCAAGCTGTGCATATTTCGTCACTGTAGCAGGTAACAAGACAAACAGGACTATCCCTGTTTAATCCAGCAACCCAATCAACGGTGGACTGACAATGGGAATCTCAACAAGGAAACATACCTGCAAAATACTAAAGTTTTGTTTCCAGAATTAGTCACAGATTAGGCAAACGTCAATTTCAATGTTTTGTGTTGAAGGTCACATAAACACTGTGCAATGGTAAAGACAGGATGACTTGTGAAGCCAAATCATTTTGATATTCCTAAATATCACATTAATGCTGATCTAAGTGGGGAGTTCTAGCTATGCTTTTATATATATGAGTGAAGTCTTCAATGGCCCATTCCACACTGTGTTTACGTCACTTTAGTGATCTAAGATAATGTGGGACATGACTCGGCAAAGCAGATTCTACAGCCTTGCCAAAATAGAACAATAACCACAAGCGTCTAGTCTGTGGACAAGGAGGAGGCTTTGGTAAAGTGATACCTCATGTGTGACTCTGACCAGATATTGAACCAAACTAATCCAAACAGTACCATTTACTATGAACAGACACCATACCATATATGGTCTCTGCTATGAATCATAGGAGCAGTTACTGTCCAGACAGTGAGGTTTCCATAAATGACTGGACTAACGGGACAAGACAAAAACCCAAACACCTGCATGTTGGACCCAAACACTTGCATGCTGGACCCAAATACCTGCATGTTGGACCCAAACACTTGCATGCTGGACCCAAACACTTGCATGCAGGACCCAAACACCTGCATGCAACATTGAACATTTGCATGCTGGACCCAAACATCTGCATGCTGGACCCAAACATCTGTATGCTGGACCCAAACACCTGCATGTGTTTGGACCCAAACACATGCAGGCTGCACCCAAACAAAGTCAAACCAGACCCACACACATTAAAATTGGACCAAAACACCTGTAAGCTGGACCTAAACACCTGCATGCTGGACCTAAACACCTGCATGATGGACATAAACATCTGTATGCTGGACCTACACACCTGTATGCTGGACCTAAACACCTGCATGATGGACCTAAACACCTGTATGATGGACCTAAACACCTGTTTGATGGACCTAAGCACACACATATCAGAACTAAACGGAAGAGTACTGAATCCACACACCTGCACAGCTGTGAGATAAAGGTGTAGTACTGCTGACAACAGTTAAGAGCCTCAATTGCTCAAATACCATAACAAACTATAGCAGCACAATCACTTGAACTAGATTCTGTTTACTGTAAACAGCCTACATAAAGATTGCATGATCTGGTGATAAAGCTGACATGATCATCTTGACTGACCATGTTTATGGGAGCCTCAATGTGAGACTACAATTATTTCCAGCAGTAGCCAGCATATAAAGGATGCAGACTGGGCTTTACGGGGAGTTATTAACCTATTAAGGAAGATGAATGTTGAGATTCCTCCACAATATTCCCTGTTTTATCCTGTATGCACTCATTGTGTTATGTGTTTGCCCTATCACAAAGGTACATAACAATTTTATTGAAAACTGGGTATGAAATGGCTTGTGAAAGTAAGTTGCGGTTACTTGTAAGCAATGGGAAATATACTTGGGGCTTTACGCTTTGCTGACTAGTGAGAAATGGGTTTTGGTTAAATTTTTATTTTGTCTTTGTGTTGATAAGTTACTCGCGTAGAAAATAATGTTAGGGGATTTTATCTGAGAGTGAAATTAGGCAAGAATGTTTGTGTTATACAAGAGGACAGTACACATGGGATCAACTGAGCGGAAACACCCTTACAATGAGCTTTAGGGGCACACATTTGTACAGAAATGTGGAGAATTTTCATGAAAATGGCCATGAAAGCTATAGAAGAGTAACCATACATAGAAGTGAGTGAGTGAGTGAGTGCACTTTTATTCTGTTTTTATCAACATTCCAGCAATATGATGGCACAAGACACCAGAAATAGTCTACACATGTTGAGCTTGGATGGAGAAAGAATTGAACTTGTCTTTTTGGCATTACGAACAAATGTTTCAAATAATGGGCTTCCCCACTGCCTCTGATAATGGGTTTGAATCCTGCTCACCTTGATGATGTTTTTAGGTAAGGACACTTTGGAATAGCACCCTATCATCATGGCCACACATATAACTTTAATTATCTATCTATCCACGTATTGCATGTGGACCATAGAGACAAATTGTAAAGGGTTTCAACAACAATGATGTAACAACACAGACAGGGGAGATAACTTGATAGTCTGGCAGGCATACCACTAGGGATAGCTATGAGCTTAGCAATTTTTTCTCAGTTTTCTCTTAGAGTTACACATTTAAAATTTGTGTCTGGGTCTATTTTTAAGAAAAGCCCATGGAAACACAGGTCTTAGACGTTACTAGTTTTGGTGAAATCAGAGATCTGAACCGAAGCTCATAAAGATTTTTGCACAAGTCTTAGTTGTCTATTCTTGTCTGTCCATTCTTATTTCTCCATTACTATGTACCAATTCTAAGTGGTCTATTCTTGTGTGTCCATTTCTGTCTGTCCATTGCTATGTGTCCATTTCTATCTATCCAGTCGTGTCTGTCCATTTCAGACTAAATCTACTGCTAACTGCTTCCTGTTATTTTCAGCCATTTTCAATTCTATAAGGCATTTGCTTTTATTCTTTAGCTATTCCTATCAACTGTTTTCAATTAATTATAACCTCACCCTTTCTAATGCTATTTACCTATCTATCAGTGACTACCAATCCATCGTTATATATTTCTACCATCTTATGTTAATCCATTTCCATCTCTCCATTTATCTGTTTACGTCTGCATGTCCTTTAGTGGTGAGTACAGTATAGGAACAAAGTCCGCCTCACTCTTAACAGTCAGCATTTCATTCTTATTTCTAAAATGATGCTGAGCTGAGACAGTTTCTCACATGCTGGGCCCATCTCACGCAGAAATAATCAGCACTGTTTCCATGTTTTATTCCTTGACTGAAGCTAAACCCTTGTCAAACGAAGGATCACGTTTCTGTGTGTCTGAGTGCATTGTGTAACTAGCACATCTCAATGCTTGCGTGGAATAACGCCTCCCCATCTCCTTGGGAGCGTAACACGCAAACCAGACACAAAATAATTCCAGCGGGTTTCCAGGCAAAATTTCAAATTTACACATGTACCGAGTTACCAGAGCAAAGTGTCACTTCATGCTCTTATGTGACACGTTTTTGTTTCCACAAAACACAGTTTTTGGATTAACGCAAAACCTCGACATCACCTGAAGCTGTTTGAAAATAGAGCCTGCCCGACTCATTTAAACATAATGCCCACAATAGTCATCTTGCTCTATCACACGGACGATCACTTTCCTCATCTAATCTGTTGTTTGATGCCTCTTGTCATACAGCATGTTTGACATCTACGGAATGGCAAATGTCAGACTATGAATTATTTGTTCATGATTCTTTGCACTGAAAATGTTGACACTTTCATGTGTGGCCACAGCTGTTGATCCGGAGGCATGAGGAAGAAGGCCTTAAAACAACATTGCTTCCATCTCATTTCCAGGATAATTCCGACCACAGATATATCACTGGGTCAATACACAAGATGGCTTATTCTTTCACATCATTTTCCAGATCAAATAACACAAACTTTAATCCCACTATTATGTTGTATTCAAGTAATGCTAGAACCTCTTGAAATACCATCAGCCTAAATCAAAGGATTTTATTCATGAATCTTCCTTACTGCATGCAAGGTAAAGCTTATTTTTTCTTTGCTGGGAGTTTTTGTAATGCCATTAACCAAAAATCAAGTGCTGGTACATGTTTTGGGATTGAATATTTATTTGAATTTCTTTTAAACTCTGAAGAAGGTAGGATAGGTTGTCCACAATGTCTTCAAGTGGATAAAGTTGGATGGTGACCTGGGCTGTGATGTCAGAGGTGTGATTGATGTATAGTGACTACTACATAAAGCCTAGAGTTAGATGTAGTCCCGTAAGTCATGTGGGTGATGTATGGAGGTGCCTCATCGTCATGTGTGCATGATGAAGGACCTCACGTGATGATTTGTACGTTAGATGTCAAGCATTTATGTCAGAGATATATGTTCACAAAGTGCTATATTTCTTATGCTGTTCATGAATGTGTAAATAATGAAACAGGAAACATAAAATGGCATTTAGTTAATAAGTATGTTATAACCACTTATTTCATATGTGTTAAATATAACATATATCCCAACAGGTGAAAAAATTACATTCACATATTATGCACATGCCTTTCAAAATCTCATTACCAAATAGGCTTCTCCATGTATTTTGATGGCTGCGTAAATAGACATTTTCCCTACTACTATACTATCACATTTACTAGGAGCATGTTCATAATAACTGAAGAAATTAGACATGTAGAAATAATGTTTCAATAATGTCATCAATTTTTATCTAACTGTTTAATTCTAACTACCCTAGTGTTTAAAGTAGATTTTCAAAAGGTACACTTTTTGTAAATGTAAACAAAACTGAAAGTGATTCCTCTTTTTGTATAAAAGCTTCTGGTTATTCTTCAGTAATATTTAGACATTCAAATTCTTTATCCCTCCAAATGAAATTGATTTTTTGTCTAAATTCAATGGCAACAGATGCTGAAACCCAAAAAGTAATCTTCATTTCATTTTACACTAACGTACATCACCTAATTCTATTACTTATACTTGAAAACATCGCAAAATTGTTTTATTAAAAGAGCTTTTTTCAATTGTATTTTCAAAATTGAATTGAGAAAGCCATTTGAAGTAATATATCTCTTTTCACATGCAGCATAAGTCTTAATTGCGTTAGAGAGAATTTTTGTCACAGAACTACTGTGATAGTAAATGGATTTTGAACAGCTGGTTGAAAAGACAGATGAGATGAAATAACCTTCTTCTCAATTTGCAGAAGTGTGTTGGTTTTGTTCAGGGAAAATGACCATTCTCTTCGCAGCGAGAATCTTGCCTATACATGGAACGTATACTACCCATCAAATGACAAGACTCACTGTATGCTATGTCCATATATCTGGTTACATCGAAGATGAATTTCTCCACAAACTTGGGGGAAGTAACTGCAAGCCTTCTGTAGATGAACTCCACGAGGATCATGCATCATCACATTGGTGAAAAGCATGTGCAAATATTGCATGTGAAGATCTGCGTTTTGGTGTAAACTTTAAACAGTATGGAATATTTCGCAAAACTGTTTAGAACTGTTTAAGTGACTGCATTTATGCTAGTGAGACTAAACATGAATGATGGCTGTGCCCCTGACTATAACAACTGAATTTCATTTTGAATGTATTTCTGCTGGAATAAAATCTGTCTTTCTGTCTAAACTTTCGATGGGTATATTTCAAGCTCATGTCAATGCAAAAGAATACTCTTGACAGTCCTCAGAAATAGATAATATTTAGTGTGAAGGGAAAAATGGTTCTAAAATCATATGAATTGACTTTTGAAAATCAGTCATGACACCAGGTGTTAATGGTATGTGCCTGACCTACCATCAACCACATATTTTGCATAAAACATGTTATTATCTATCTACATGACTTTAGTGTCAGAGGATATCCATTACTTCAGTGTCTGAGGATATCCATTACTTTAGTGTCTGAACATATCCATTACTTTAGTGTCTGAGCACATGTATTACTTTAGTGTATGAGGATATCCATAACTTTAGTGTCTGAGGATATCCATTACTTTAGTGTCTGATGATATCCATTAATTTAGTGTTTGAGCATATATATTAATTTAGTGCATGAGGATATCCATTAATTTAGTGTCTGAGCATATGTGTTACTTTAGTGTCTGAGGATATACATTACTTTAGTGTCTGATGATATCCATTAATTTAGTGTCTGAGCATATATACTAATTTAGTGTATGAGGATATCCATTAATTTAGTGTCTGAGCATATGTGTTACTTTAGTGTCTGATGATATCCATTTCTTTAGAGAGATTGTTGAATGGATATGTGCCCAAGCAATTATTGAAGGAAATATGGTATTCATTCATTCATTCACTCATTCACTCACACACTCACTCACTCTTTAATTCATTCATTCATTCTTTATTTATTTATTGTTAGTCACATTAAAAATGTCCTGTTACTGACAGTTCTATCCCTCATTCCATCTGATAAGTCTAATCCATAATGGTCTAAATGTGGAGATCAAATAGAACAGACAACATAAGATGACAGTCATCCCACCAGCTGTTTCAGATAAGATCAAATCCCTATCAAGTACAGCTACTGTAAATACTCACATGAACAACAAATTTCAGTTGTATTGAAGTGTCCCTTAAAATTCACATATCTCAAGATGGCAGCAATATCATTTGTAAATAAATAATAGATTCTTAAAACTCAATTTATAGTTTTCTTATTTCACAGAACAATCTCTTCATAACTGTCCAAGCATAAAAACAGAAGCAAAAATACATGCTCTTCATTGACTGCTCCATAATGAAGGAAACCTTTTCTTCACGTTTCTTGAAAAATCTCATCAAGTATTCTACTGGAATTCAAAGTTAAAGGTCACATGCAACGTAAAACACAACTTTGCAGATTCTGGTACCTTTCGGTATGCACTTACCAAAACAAATCATAAAAAATGCCAATTCAACCTATAAAGTTGAAAAAAATGCGATGAAAAAAAAGCCCGCGAAATCGGAGTTCAAACGTTTCACTAAATTCCCCCCAGCGCTGGGGGGAAAACTGGTTTCAACAGCTGTGCTGCGCTGCGTCCAAAACGCATGCGCAGTGAATAGGTTCGCGGAGCTTGAAACAGTATGCATGCCCAGCGTCTGAAGTCGTGAGCAGTAGTCTAGTCTTGGTTGTGTACACAAACAAGTAAATGATCTACTCGTTACATAAAAAAAAATTGTTGATTGTGGTAAGCAGTGTCTGTCACAGAGAAAGCTCAGTGTCTGGTTTATTCACACCTATATGTCTGCCTGCCTGTCTACTAAAGACAACATGCAGTACACAGCTTCAATCATTGACCACGTGTAATTTGAACTTAACACCTATCAGAGTATACGACACAAAGAAAATTGAATTGAATAAAAAGTTGATTTATGACTCGTGCACCCGAGTCCAGTCTCTGGAACATTATGTAATTAGGCACGTGTGATACACATGACATGTTTTTATGTCTGTGGGTTGCAAACAAACTACATTCACTTTTTTCGGATGACTGGATCTGACGGAAACTGGTGCAAACTCTAGTCAGTTTCAAGTCCTGCCTTGTACTTGGACGAATGACAGATTCCAGCCACGCAGTAGTTTACCATCTCTACTGATGTGATTTTTTATTGGATCGAGCGCAAATTCGGAGAACATGTATTTTCAAAACCCAACATCTCTATATACATTCTTCATGGATAACGACTTGTTTTAGTGTGTATGATTTTGTTTGACAACAGTATATGAATCCATACTGAAACGACGCATCAAGTACATAAAAAGAAGTTGTTATCCATAAAGAATCTCACTTTCTTGTGACTCGCTATACTTCTAAAATGCCCATCAAATAGATCATCTTTCTGTACACACAATGAACCCTCAGCATATCAGCAAATGAACCAGCCAATCAGAAGCCGTCGTTACACTTGAGTGCATATCCACCCGCTATGACTGGGTTTGGTCTCCCGAGGGCTTCGTTTCGGGGGAAGTAAGCCCAAGTACAAAATATTGCACTTTTGAATCGTGATTGTATGCTCATAATTTTGTTTATTTGTTTTTTTAAAAGCTGCAATGTATATTATATGTCATGAATAAGTGATAAATGTGTTTTAATTATGTTTGATTTTTTGGTTGCATGTGACCTTTAAATGACCACTTTGTAAATAAGGATACCTTTTATTTGAACATTTCTTGAAAAATGTCAAGCATTTAAAGTCAAAAGAAGGCAGATTTTTAAAAGATTTGTATTCTTTCTACTGTTCCCTGTGTGACAGTGACCAAGAACATGTGAATCACAAAAAACTGAAGTGCTCTGGCCTTGCAATCAAAAGTCTTCAGGTGAAGGTTGTGTAGTTCCAACACAGTGAAATAAAACGTGTTGCATCACTGCTTACTTGTGTTTACATGTCCGATTGTGGCCACAGATAGGTTTCGGTACCTCCAATATCCTCCTCTCTCATCTCACAACCTTCAGTAAGCTCTCTTTCCCCTTCCTTCAAAATAACAATCAAACCAAAGAAATAGTTGCACAGCAACAAAAAGCCTGTTTGCATTGACCGTCTGCTTGTCCAGTATCCCTGTAAGACATGTGTTTTGGTGGTGGTGTTTTTTATCTTGTCATTGTGGCAGGTGGAACCAAACAACCTCTATCCTCAACAAACAACCATTACAAACTCTACCTCAGAAATAGGCTCAAAGATCTGGCTTCACAGTAAATATTTTCTCTGTTTTTCTTAAAGACTTCTAACACTTTGTGTGACCACGGAACAAAGGGAATATAACTATGTTTAACAAATAAATTGAATCATGGAGATACGTTGTAAATAGGGACTAAATTTTACATTTCACTGGCAAATTTCTTAATTTCCTTGCTCTTGAAGAGAAGAATTCCAGATATCTCTGGTGGCAGATGATTTAGGAGAGTCTTCTTCTCATGTGAAAATGCCAGTGCTCTCCAGTGCATTTGAAGTCTTGAAGCGGACAAAAAGAACATTTCAAAATGTGAAAACTTCATTTTGTGCTTCATTTGGTTTCCAATATCCTGGCACCAACGTATGCACAAAATTAGCTGAAAATTGGCTCCAAGTCAGGAAGATTTCCTTCTTCATTTTTAAGCTTGACAACGCTGGTGTTAAATTTTGTGGATTTCTACTAATGCACAGAAAATACCATCACTTTCAACAATATTTGTTTTGTGAGTGACTCCTGCTTCACCATGAGATGGGCTGGTCAGAGGGTTGATTGAAAGAGATAAATATCTTAACTTCAAGCTTCATCGTGTTACCAAGATATTTCTTTCTAAATCCTGTTTGTATGAAGCAATTTCACAGCACACCTATTGTCTTTCCTTAATTTGGGCTGTGAATGTTTCAGTTATCCATGGATGAAGATTGCCAGCTATCTCCAAACTTCAAGAATCCTAACAAGTTTAAAGTGTAAAGCTCTTGCCAGTGTTCTGGAAATATTTGCCGTTAATGTAAAGGAACATGTCTGAGAAAATTAGGAATTAACTCTACCAGGAAAAAAATGTCCCAGACAAATTTGGCGCTGTGAGACAAAAGGCCAGCTTTTCATGTGAAGAGTTGTTTTCACTGCTAATTTAGCTAATGTGCCAAGTGGAATCTGTTTTGGCAATAACATGAGCAGGTTATTCACTGTCTTTGACATCTTATATTTACTTACTTTCACAGTTGCAATATCTGTACACTATACAGAGGATCTACTTTCATAGATCCTTCACATGAACTTTCATAATAATTTTTCATTCCAACAATCCATCCCTGATTGGCAGTCTTTAGTACAACAGAATTTTTAATGTGACTAAACCTCAAAAGGATTTTCACAATTTTTCAAGACCTTTGATTTTTGTTTGGTGATAAAAGTCTTTATGAAAAGTAGACATTTAAAACCCATTTACTCTTTTCATCGTGATTCTCTGCTGGAACAATACACCATTTCTATGGAAGATACAGCTTATGGTTAAGGAAGGACGTACTAGTATTCTATGTTTATGATAAACTGTGAATGATTTTCTGTTCATTTTCAGCAACATTTCAAGCACTAAAACATTGATCTGGACCAAACAAACCAGTGACTGATATTGTGAGCAATATTCCATGCAGTTAGGCTACACATGCACAGACACTTGGCGTCAGCAATATTCCTTGCAGTTGGGCTCATGCAGAGACACTTACTGTCAGCAATATTCCATGCAGTTGGGCTACACATATAGAGACACTTACTGTCAGCAATATTCCATGCAGCTGGGCTACACATACAGAGACACTTACTGTCAGCAATATTCCATGCAGTTGGGCTACACATACAGAGACACGTACTGTCAGCAATATTCCATGCAGTTGGGCTACACAGACAGAGACTCTTACTGTCAGCAATATTCCATGCAGTTGGGCTATATATGCAGAGACTCTTACTGTCAGCAATATTCCATGCAGTTGGGCTACACATACAGAGACACTTACTGTCAGCAATATTCCATGCAGCTGGGCTACACATGCAGAGACACTTACTGTCAGCAATATTCCATGCAGTTGGGCTACACATACAGAGACACTTACTGTCAGCAATATTCCATGCAGTTGGGCTACACAGACAGAGACTCTTACTGTCAGCAATATTCCATGCAGCTGGGCTACACATACAGAGACACTGTCAGCAATATTCCATGCAGTTGGGCTACACATACAGAAACACTTACTGTCAGCAATATTCCATGCAGTTGGGCTATACATGCAGAGACTCTTACTGTCAGCAATATTCCATGCAGCTGGGCTACACATACAGAGACACTTACTGTCAGCAATATTCCATGCAGTTGGGCTACACATACAGAGACACGTACTGTCAGCAATATTCCATGCAGTTGGGCTACACAGACAGAGACTCTTACTGTCAGCAATATTCCATGCAGCTGGGCTACACATACAGAGACACTGTCAGCAATATTCCATGCAGTTGGGCTACACATACAGAGACACTTACTGTCAGCAATATTCCATGCAGTTGGGCTACACAGACAGAGACTCTTACTGTCAGCAATATTCCATGCAGTTGGGCTACACATACAGAGACACTGTCAGCAATATTCCATGCAGTTGGGCTACACATACAGAAACACTTACTGTCAGCAATATTCCATGCAGTTGGGCTATACATGCAGAGACTCTTACTGTCAGCAATATTCCATGCAGTTCTGCTACACATACAGAGACACTGTCAGCAATATTTCATGCAGTTCGGCTACACATACAGAGACACTTACTGTCAGCAATATTCCATGCAGTTGGGCTATACACACAGAGACTCTTACTGTCAGCAATATTCCATGCAGTTGGGCTATACACACAGAGACTCTTACTGTCAGCAATACTCCATGCAGTTGGGCTATACACACAGAGACTCTTACTGTCAGCAATACTCCATGCAGTTGGGCTATACACACAGACTCTTAATGTCAGCAATATTCCATGCAGTTGGGCTATACACACAGAGACTCTTACTGTCAGCAATATTCCATGCAGTTCGGCTCATACAGAGACATTTACTGTCAGCAATATTCCATGCAGTTGGGCTACACATACAGAGACACTCATTCCAATGATTAAAAAAAAAATATGTTATACAGCTCAGAATATTATTTAAACTATCAAGTGCAATATGTCGCCACATTAACATTCACATTTAAAGCAACAACTATACGGTCTGCTGTTCTAATGTAATAAAATATTAGTTCAGTTCAAATATCAGTCAAGTTCTTTTTGGCTATGTATGAAGATAAATATTGATGCCATACACTTCAGGCCGTTGTTGATCAATGTTTCCCTGTGCAATTACAGTTATGTAAATCTCTGTCTAAAAATCACAACATTTTTTAGGTCAACTACATATTTTTAACCATAACGAACCTTGTGACCTCAATTGAATATGCAGAGAATAAACATTTTTAATATCTTGGGTTCTCTTGGTGAGAAACATATGACAATTACATTTAACGCTTAAGAACTATACATTCTTGTTGTCATAGTTGAGCAATACAAACAGTTTCAACTGTATTTGAATATCTTTGATGTTTACTCTATGAAGTCATAAAGAAAATGTATTTACATTTGTGTGATGAGTTAAAGATGCCTGCACTGTTAAGTGCAGAAGAATGTCTTTCCATCTGTTAATAGTTCTGTGCATAAACTAACATTTATATCTTGGTCTAAAATTCACAGAAGATTGAACTCCTAAGATCCATTTAGAATTAGTCTTCAGGAATACACACTTGTCATAAGAGGTGTCTAAAAGCCTTGCTGGCTTGGTTGACACATATCACTGTATCCCTACTGCATAATTTGATGCTGATGCTGTTGGTCACTGGATTGACTCTGTTACACACATTGTCATATGGTTGGACTATTGCTGTGTGCAGCGTAAAACAACCATCAAACAAACACAAAGTCTTGATAAGTTTGAATTATGTGATCAAATAAAATGCTTTGAAATCACTATTTTATTGTTTCTACAGTATAACTATATGTCTGTCTCTACTGTCTTTTATTGAGTGAGTGAGTGAGTGAGTGAAATATGGAAATTTTTTCATCAGGATTGATCGATTGATTGTTGTTTAACACCACAATTATCAATATTCCAGCAATATGGAAATGATCTGTAAATAATTGAGCTTGGACCAGACAATCCAGTGATCAACAGGATGAGCATCAATCTACATAATATGGATACCATGATGTGTCAACCAAGTCAGCGAGCTGGACCACCCAATCTTGTTGCTTTTCATGACAAGCATGGGTTAGCGAAGACCATTTCAAAGTTGCATCTTCTCAGATTTTTCATTAGGTGTTTCAGAGCATTTGCTTATGCCTTCATGGGTAACTGAATTATATACAACTGACACATAAATGGTCCTGCACAATGTTATCCATCTTTTTAAGTATGCATTCAATACAACGTTAAAACTTACATGAGATATATTTGCAGAAATAAACTATATTCTTGTTAACTAGATAGCTGGTAAATATCATCCTGTTTTAATAGTACATCCTGGTTTACAACCAAATTCTTGTAATCTTTTCCAAGGAGCCACTATGAAAAGAAATTGAATTTCGCATTCCTAAAACTGCAATGTTCTCCTTGAGGATAATTGAGTTTTGTCATCAGCCAAAATGGGGTGTTACATCTGGCATAGACTAGTCTCTGAAATGAACACTCTTTACGGAATAAAGGTCATATTAAAAAAAATATATAATATAATGAAATGGAGCCCTGTGATTTTCTTCATTTTCAGGAGCTAAAGGAATCTAGACTTGCCACATTTTCTACACTTGCCTGGGCTTTCTTGGATGTATTTGCTTCAGGGTCTGCATGACAGACTACATCTGGCACTGCCCAACAGGAAGTGGAGACGAGACAGGGATTGTGTGTAATTCTTTCATTCAAGAGACACAGAGGGTGCCATGTGCAGTTCTCTCTCAAACTTGTAACACCCTGATAGGAAGGTTGCAAATCTTCTATACACTTCCTATCTGTCTTTATGGATTAATTAGCTTCATGTGCAATTGAAACAATTAAGCAGTGATATGCAGTTTTGAAGTCCTAATGCCTTTAATCACGAGCTAAATCTCCACTCTATCTGTCCACTTCTCAAATCTGTAGTTTTAAAACTCTGCAGGAGGATGCTTTTTGATCAAAGCAAATGCTTTTGTATTGATGGGGAATAAAAATCAAAGTGGGTACTTTTGTAGAGATGGGAATGCAATTTAAGAAAAAAGTGTGAGTGCATTAAAAGAAGGAGAATATGCACCACCCCTTTCATGTGAATGTCACAACAATCTCTCCAATTGTTCACAAATAATTTAAACTCTGTATCTCCCTCCACTGTATTAGCTATCAAATGAATGAGTCAGTTTTTACACCACTTTTTACAGCATTTCAAAGTTAGCACCTCAGTGTTAAGCAGAAGTGAGTGAGTGAGTCAAAAACATATTATGCTGCTTATAGCAATACTCCAGTGTGGACAGAAATGGCCTTCACTCACTGTATCCATGTGGGGATTCGAACCTGGGTCTATGATGTAATGAGTAACCACAGTAACCACCATGCCAACTGACTGCACTTAAGAGAAAGCAAAATGATGCAGGACTTACATGTTTATGACTGTAGTGTATCATAAGCATATGATACATACTTGAACCCATGATCATAAAATCCTGGTGGGCATAAGGGACATAACTGTGTACAGCAAATAGTGGGTCTGACATCCTTCCTAGTTTTCAATGTTTGAAGTAAGACAATTTCACAGCAGAAAGCCTTTGGAAACTTGAAGCAAATATGACGTCTTCTTGGAGTCAATACATTCCATATAAACATGAAGTTCCAAGCTCCTACAAAGAGCCTAAATATTCATCCACTAAGTGACCATAACCCTCAATTTGAGCCAATCACAAACTGGATAATTTCCAGTTGAAACACGGGTGTATGTTCTTATGAACATCTGACATAAACACAGACAGTTAGTTAAGTGCACAAAGCAGAATTACCAGACAGTTCCAGTGAAGTTGAATTTCAGAGAAGGTCAAAAGTGAAGCAGTTCTGTAATTCAACATAAATGAATTATATATACATGTGTTCCCTATTCTGTGGGGAGTGGAGTGCAATTCACTTGAGGCAGATTCCAGTTTGTTTCCACTCAGATGATCCTGTATAATCCCATGTGAGTTATACCATAACTAAGCCTTAGTCAACAACTGAAGTCTTGTTTATGAATTTAGTTCCTGGAATTTAGGTTTACACTCCTTGGTATGGGAGTTACAGTGTATATTCTATGGATTAGTTTCTGTTGCTTCCAGAAATTAACCAGTTCTTCTCAGAAAATCATATTGGTAAATCCTAAAGGTCAAATTTGAAATCTGCATTCCACAATGAAACATTTTCCTGGTGTTTCCTTTTTATGCATTTTCCAACATGATGAGTCTTTTACACACAAACCAAAAGGCCATTTAGTGTTTGATCAAAACTCAGGGTTGACTTGACCAAAACATATAGTAACCTAAACAGGCATTAGGTTTGCATACCTGATTTTTTTGTTGGGGGTGCTGAACTACTATTAATATCTGTTTTTTTTTTTTTTTCAGTTTATGTGTTTTGGGGCATTTTTTTGTCGTTGGAACCCACACTAACAAATAACCATGTGGGATAAAATGCGACCTATAAGTTCAGTTTGGACTAGAAACCAAACATTTTCTAACATTTTCCTGTTATATTAACAGAATATATACTACAGTGGATGAAACACTTGTGTCTGAACAACAATCAAACATAACAGTCACACACAACACCTGACAGATGGGCAGTATTTGCACGTATCACCTGTCACCTGTCAACTTATCATGTCTTGTTATCACTAATCAGATTGACCACCACCGAGACTAGCCAAATACTTACAACAGGCTACTTACCTACTTGATATCTCTACTGACCAGCAGTAGATCACATGCTTCCCTCTAACATGTGCAAACAAACAGCAGGTCCATGTACGTCATCTGTCACTTGAGTGATAACAGTTGGAGATATCTGAAAATATATCTGCAGGGAGGAAATACTTTAACTTTTTAACAGGTCCTTCACATTGATATAACAGACTTTTACCTTTAACCTTTATCTAATGACCAAACTTACTGGCTGTATTTAACACTTCACCAGCAGGGTGCAACAAATTGGCATTTGTAAAGTGTTAAAATCCTTTACTGAAACGCATGTCTCTAATATAATTCTCCGCTCCATGGGGAGTATACAACTCAGCTTATATAAATTTGCTGATGCAGGTTTCTTTTTGAAACAACTGTTGAGACACTTTGCTTTCCCATTTTATATGTAGTAATAGAATGTTTATGTCCACTTTATTCTTTAATATTTCATACTGCCAGGTACCCATTAACAGCTGGATAAGGACAGGTACAAGGAATAAGTAAATAAAATGATAAAGAAGTAAACCAATATGTGGAGAAATGACCTTTCAACATTATGTCATCCATGTTTTATTTCATTAGAGAACATACATTAGGATGATGCTAGTATTTACAGGACTTGATGGTGATAGCTGTCAGAATGTAGGTTTACAGTTTGATTAAGACTGACACAGCTTCAGAGCACTTGGAGTCAGGTTTATCATGTCATGCACATACTTACAGTACTCTGTAACCTGTGTAGCTGCCAAAACTGGAATAATGTGTAAAGGGACTGTAGCTCACCTATCTTCATATCTCAATGACCTATATAAATCAGATCCCATGTTACTACCCTATGAATTAAAACACTTAAAATGCTATTATTGTAAGGTAAGTACCCTGCTAATATGTATTTGCATTGTTTTCTAAACTTGAACTTGGAATGCATGTTGTTGTTTTTATATGGCAAAGACACTCAGCAATATTCAAATGAAATTGTGACAGTCTGAAGAATTGAGTGTAGGCAAGATAAATATGACTGGACAAGCAACACCCTCGTGTCTCAGTAATTTAACAATATTCCAGCAATGTCATGGTAGTGACACCAGAAGTGTTCGCGTTAACATAGAAACATACGTTTCTCATGCAAAAAATGATAAAACCATGCCAAAAATATTTTGTGTGCATGTTTTGGACGCATAGATTCTCATCTACATGATTTTAAAAAGTACCTTAAAACCGCAACATATCGATCAACAATAAATTTTAACATGATTCAGGATTGTACTGAAAATTTCATGCACATAAAACTTGGACTACATATTTATAATTTTATTTCTGCACATACTCGTACAAACCCTACCGCGATCACTGACATTGTACCTGTGTTGGGAACTGAACCTGGGTAGTTGGCAAGACGAGTGAAATGCTTTTACCACAAGGCTAACACACCACCCACTCAGTATGATGAAACATGATCCACCTAGTGATTGGGTCTGATCATCCATTCCTCATTCGAATCACCTTCTACAGCTACCTTTCTTTTATTCGATTCATTGGGCATGGTGCTGTTAAAATCATCCATTGCTGAACTTAATTTTCTCAAACTCAAATCTGCTATGGAGAAAGATGTCAGGCACAAAATGATTTATCTGTGAAAAAACAGGTGGTAAAACCTACACTCACAAATGACCAAAATGTCAAACTGATGACAAGGTGTTTGTGTAACAGTTGAGAGTGACCTGCCCATCAGGAGTAAGGTCAAGGTCATGGCAGTCAGTGCATAAACCTTGGGGTGATTTAGGCCATTTTATCTGAAGCTAGTAAAACAAAGTAAATATATATAAACAATGAAACATAATGAAATTCAATGTCAGATATTAACTCGAGAAGAGCATTTCCATCCACTTTGGTTTTGTTATTTTTAACGGGCACTCTGAAATATTACAGTTAGATGATGGTGGCTAACAATCCTGTGACTGACGTTGTGAGCAATAAGACATGTTTTACTGGTCTGATGACATGCAAATCAGCAGTCACTGAGTCCTCTCCTGCTATTAAATCAACATGAATTGCTAGGGTGTATTAAAAAATGGAAATCCTACTGTGCTTGCCCATAAAAGCAATCACTTTCATACCTAAACATATTCAATACCAATACTCCATTCCAGAAACATGTTCATTTTTTGTTATAACTATACAATAAGAACAGATATGAATACATATGTCTAATATATCCCACCCAACCACCTCCCAGGTAGAAACATGTATCAAAGTGGTTTGACATCTGTACCTTGTAGCTGTATGGTTCATTCAGTTGGAGCATGTTACATATTCATAATACATCACATATTCAGCATACTTCACACCAGTGACAGGGTCTGTAGCTCACCTGCGTGATATTCTTGTTATACACAGAGTGTGGCAATGTTCGGAAGGATATATAGTCAAAAACAGTGACATTCACCTTAAAATCTGAATAAATGACCAGACATAACCCAGTCAGATCTCAGTCCTCCTATTACGTATCACAAACTTCAAAACGGAATATATTCATGGAACAAGGCAATCATAAACCCAGTCAAAGTAACCCTGGGAATTATGCCAGTATAAATTACAGAATTGTTTATGAATATGTGGTCATTCCCATAAAAGATACTGGGCAGAATAACTGAGTCTGGTTTTAGCAATATTCCAGCAACATCACAGTGAGGAACACCAGAAATGGGCTTCACACATTGTACCCACATGAGTAATGGAGCATGACAGGCCAACACTTTCACCACTAGGTTACGCCACCGCCCCAAGCACGATGACATAAATGTATGTAGTAAAACATTACAGTACTTGGTATATAGTTAAGGATTATATATGGTATTTCAAAATGGCTTCCAGAGTAGCCATATTGAATATTCTAGCAGAAACGCTGGACAGATCCAATTTGGTACAACTGCACTCAATCTGCCAAGTCTTAGAGGTGGAATGACCACTTGATTTTCATCACTCTTGCGTCTTACATGCATGAGGTCTTAGAGACCGATATGGAAATGGAAGCCCAACAGGTGTCTATATTTAAACAGTCAGTAGAACTTCCAAATAATCCATGTTTTGTCTAGGATGGAGATTTGGTATGTGGTGTAGTGGCTGTGTAGTAGCTGGAGTTGTATTCTTAACATGATGAAATGCTCTCGTGTATGCACTTTGAGCAACATGGTAAATACTATAAGTATCAATTTGTTCATAGGCAGAGCCTATTCAAGGGGTATTCACACTCTGTCATATGAAAAAGAGTCTTCACAATGACAGAAACCTTCACAAACAAATCACTGCTCACCAGGTGTTCACAAAACACTGGCCCTTCCTTCCATGGTTGACCCAGGGAGGTCAAGGTCACAGTGGGTGATATTTGTTCTCTCACAGAACTTTAAGATGGCAACACTTTGAAAGTGTGACATATGCTAAAGTTGAATAATCTTTGGTATTGTCGGATGAAACGAAGGCAAGCAAACCAGGAAGGCATGTGCACTTACACGGATATAACTAAGTGTGAGTGAATTTAGATTTTACACCACTTGTATCAATATTCAAGCAATACCACGGCATTGGACACCAAATATTGGCTACACACATTGTACCCATGTGAGGAATCAAACCATGGTCTTGTGATGAGCAAAGGCTTCTCCCACCTCAGGCTACCCAAGTGCCACAATCATCGAGGGCATAACAAAGGATTGATTGTAACACTGGTGATCACAAATATCCTTTTGGCAATACATGTGACTATGTTGACTTCTGTCACCTTTCCCAAGCAGATAGTGCATCAAGGCGCATCTGTGTCCTGTTTCATAATTATCAGTTATAATGCACGGAAACCTACATTGGAGGATTGCTGTTTCCCCACATTTCAATAGTAAGGCTATAGTAAACCTACACTCAGTAGTGACAAATAGTTGTCATACATATTATCATGACACTGGAAGGCATGTCCTCTGAGTCATGAATCCACATTCCTTTAGAAAAAATAATCTTATAGAAGACTATTTGCAGACTGATCTTGATATTATCAAACATGCACAGTGTGATTTGAAAGACGTGAGGTGTGGTATACTGTCTACTGTAAGTTAACACGAATTCTATTGACAACACGTGCACTGTGTTGAAAAGTGAGATAGCTATATAATATAAATGTACACAGGGCGTAACAGCAGCATGTTTATACATAAATATATATATATATATAGTCATTATATATGTGTACACTCATTGGCTAACTTAGACATGCACAAACCAATGTGTTACATTAAACTATTTTTTTAAGTGAATGTGGTGGTATTTTCATCTGATGCTCTGAAGGAAGAAAGTATACAAATACAATACTGAAAAAAATATCTTCTTGGTTCATTTATAAAGGCGAAATATGAGCAAACGACAAAATATTATAAAAATGTTTTATGAGAGTCATGGGTGACTCAGACAATCTACTCTTAAAGTGATGAAATGCTGAATTTTGTTAACTTACTGTGATGTTCAATACATGCAGCACAAATTTAATGAGTAGTTTTGTTACTTAGGAAATCCTTTTCCATGATGAAAAGATTTTAGTATGCGCACTACAAACACTGTTTCAAGTAAACCAATGTTTGTTTTGAGCCTGTTGTCTTTTTCTTATTGCTGTTGGCATGGAATCAGGACAAGTGCCATGGTTGGGGTTTGATATTTAACAATGTCAATTAAATTATTTATGCATTTGTAACCCCCTTGTAGTATATGTGATAAACACACATATAGCCCATTCCACCCAAAATACCTTATCATAGATTATGGTGGGTTACATTGAAGTCAGTCGGACACTAGCAAAGATGATGCAGCCGGACACTAACAGGGATGTCAAGTCGCACAATAACACTGATGATGCAGTCTGACACTAGCAGTAATGATGCAGTCTGACGCTAATAGTGATGATGCAGTATGACAGTTAAAGTGATGATGCACTCTGACATTAATAGTGATGATGCAGTTTGACGCTAAGAGTGATGATGCAGAATGACAGTTACAGTGATGATGCAGTCTCATGCTAATAGTGATTATACACTCTGAAACTGACAGTGATGATGTAGACTGATGCTAATAGTGATGATACAGTCTGACACAGGAATGATCGATGCAGTCTGACACAAGCCAACACTCTCAAGGTACCAGAAAGCATTTAATTCTCAGTTCGTTGTCCTGTCTATGGCAAGACCTGATGAGTGGCACATCAGGCCAACCATCTGTGGTCTCTTTTACCAAATGAAGTCACCAGTCCTGACACTTCCAGACGACCTAATGCCTGCGGTGCACCTAAACTGGTCGAGCCTCCTCCATACTTCCAGTCTCCTGCTAATCCCAGTTCATTTCACTTATGCTGGTCATCCAGACATCATAATAGTTGACCTGAAGGCAGCAGGGATTTAGTCAGGACTCGTCTGGGACGGATCTGATGAAAACTGACCATCATGCACTCATCTTTACATAAGGTCAGAGACATCATATGAAAACTGCCCATTCAATCAGTAACTATAATCTCCAAAGACAAAGAGCTCTTTTTGGTATGACCTGTTAATGAAATCGTCTGAAGGGCAATACCATCCAGCAAATTGCTTGTGCAATTACCTGAAGGTCAAACTAAAACAAGATGGCCAACGACCCTTTTAGGTGCTCACTAAGTCTTATACGTGATGAAGAAGCACTTTCCCTAATGGCCTAACACAAACCTTATTACACATGTCACGGCAAATTACTGGACCTTCCAGGAAGCACCAAGCCATCCAAACCCACTTGACTTGTGGTTAGTGTATAATTGGCAGAATAGCAGACGAAGTTGTCCCAGAAAGGCTAATATGGACATCGACCTCCTGATCCCCCCTGGACAAAGCAGTAAGCTAATCAATCAGTTATTGATATTTCCAATATGATACCTTGCTGTTTTCCAAAATCCATTAAAAATGGAAGGTATTAAATCATTCAGACATGTTGAAGGGGATCTATGAACTGCTTGGTGTCATGACCTATTGTGAATGCCTGCAGACTGCAGCTGTATCGCTACCTGAAGCTAGTGTCCCTCACAACTTCATCCCGTATCAGGGCAGTGGTGTAGCATTAATGCATTCCCCCATCACGCCAAAGTCCCAGGTTTGATTCCCAACATTGGTTCAAATTTCGAAGTCCATATCTTTTGTCTTCGAAGTCCATTTCTGGTGTCCTATGCCACGGTTATTGCATTAAGTTAAATAGTATGCTAATAGATAATTTGCAAACTTCCAGTACTAACAGATGATCCCTGTGAGATGCAAGACATTGTCCAGATTGTGGATTGTTCCTTTCAGATAACAACATGATATTTTATTTGATAATTCTTTTTTCATTTGTTGAAACCTGAGCATCAGGATTTGTAAGTGGTAGCAAATACTACCATAGCCCTAGCTGTATGTGAATAAATTTTCGAAAAGAATCAAGATCTTTGATACAACTATAAAATCAAATAATATTTTTGGCATGGACTGAAGTTCAATAATATTCCGTTGGTGTTTCAGACCTATTTAATAGTCTGCTATCATTTGCTGCTTCAGAAGCTTGTCACAAGCCAAATCTTAAAAGTTTGGAAAATAGATACTCATGGATTTAGTGAGTGAGTAAGTTGAGCTTTATGCTACACTGGCCCAAAAAAGAAACGCATAGGTGAAAATCCAATGTTATGAGAGATGATTTATTAACTTAAATTGCACAAAAAGTAATGGAACTTGAGCAATGATAATTCACACGGGTATTAACAAATGTGTGTCAAGACATATACAATCATTCACAGTGGTATTAAGCGTCTCTGTTTTCCATGGCATAGTGAGAAAGTCAGTATCTGGTGTGACCACCACGGGCATCAATCACTGCTCTGCATCGCCTGGGCATTGACTGTATAAGACGTCGTATCCGCCTTTGTGGGATTCTTCTCCACTCATCTCGCAACGCATTCACCAACTGTAGACGTGTCTGTGGCTGCGGCTGTCGATGTCGTAACCGTTTACCCAATTGGTCCCATAAATGTTCAATTGGGTTCAAATCCGGCGATTTTGAGGGCCATGGAAGAACTGTAATGTTGTTGTTGGCAAGGAAATCCGTGGTAATGCGTGCTGTGTGCGGTCTTGCATTGTCGTGCTGGAAAATTTCCCTTCTAGCATCAATTGTAGGAACAACATGACGGTTCAGAATTTCATCCCGGTAGCGTACAGCATTGAGATTCCCTTGCACATGCACCAACTGTGTCCTGCCGTTCATAGATATGCCTCCCCACATCATTACACCTCCACCACCGTGTCTGTTGACCTCGCGAACGCACTGTCGAGCATATCTCTCATTTCGACGTCTGTAAACACGCATCCTTCCATCATGTCTGTACAGCAGAAAACGTGACTCATCGCTGAACCAGATCCTCCTCTAATTCAAGAGGTTCCATGCCCGAACGTTCCTGCACCACTGAAGACGTGCACGACGGTGATGGGGATGCAGAACAGGTCCTGCATGAGGTCGCATAGGTCGAATTCCATGCTCTCTTAGGCGATTCCTGATGGTTTGTGGAGAGACTCTACGCAGCCCAGGAACGTGATCAGCGGTATACGTAGCAGTGACGGCCCGATTACGCAGATGAAGCACCCGGATGTAGCGGTCTTGTGCTGGAGTTGTCACCCTTTGTCTCCCACTCCTTGGACGGTCTCTGGTCGAGTTGTGTTGCATGTATCGTTGCCAGAGACGGGAAATCGTGCTCTGCCTCACATTCAGACGTCTGGCAACTGATGACTGACTTTCCCCAGCTTCCAGACGTCCAATGGCTCTATTTCTGTTTTCTTCATTTAACCTTGGCATTTTTCGCGTCGCATAGAAAGAAATTCGAAGAATGAATCGCAACAGGACCTGTCCCCTTTTATAGCCATCATAATCAAGATTGAGATCCTGCATTTGCACGTGCATAATGCTTTCAGATTTTCCCACGTGCAGATTATACAAAGCGTTTTCAAGGTGCTGTGGTGTGGCGAATAATCACCAGAGGTTGTGTTTGTTTGTCTGTTTTGGTTGTATTGGCTATAAAAACACTTAATATTTACATTAATTGTCATTCCATTCCATATTTTCCGAAAAAATCTACTTTAAAAATGAGATTTCAGCTATGCGTTTCTTTTTTGGGTCAGTGTACTTTCAGCAATAAAACCATACTCACTGTCTAACTATACTGAGCAGAAAATGCATGAAGACCACGTGTCCCCCACTGTGATGCTGCAATATTACTAAAAGTGGCATAAAACCATACTCACTGTCTAACAATACTGAGCAGCAAAAGGAAAGCAACTCTGGGCTTTTGACAAGTTTCTAAATGGAAAATACAAACATAAACGCTTACTTTGAGATTTCATTTGTCTGAAACTTGCATTCTTTTGGCTGTTCAGTATACAACAGTGTTTAGATTTGAACTCTTTGTGATAGATCTAGACATGTTAGAATAACATTGCTACATTCTCCATTTTTCGCAGTAACAGACAGAATAAGGGAAGATACTTGGGAGTGTTTCAGGTATTAACAACATCAAAATAAGGCATCTCTAAACATCCATAAGACAGGACTGCATAAACATTAACAACTTTATAATTTTAAAGAGTGGCAATTATGGGTCTCTGTTTCATGGTAACTCTTTTGGTTTGTTTATATCAGATACAAATAAGTTGAGTTTATGATTTACCCTAATTTCAAGGGGGCTGTGGGGTAGCTTAGTGGTTAAAGTGTTTGCTTGTCACGCCAAAGACCTGGTGATCCCTGCATATGTACAATGTGTGAAGCCGATTTCTGGTGTCCGGTGCCATGATATTGCTGGAATATTGCTAAAAGCAGCATGAAACTAAATCCACTCACTCACTGATTTCAAGAGCATTTCTCTCATACCAGATAAACATTAGGATTTTATTTTATAAAATTGATTTTTATGGTTGTCCTTATTCTTGAAAAATGTGACCAGTAAAACAAGACTTAAGACTGCATTTGTACAATGTGTGAAGCCGATTTCTGGTGTCCGGTGCCATGATATTGCTGGAATATTGCTAAAAACAGCATGAAACTAAATCCACTCACTCACTGATTTCAAGAGCATTTCGATCCTACCAGATTAGCATTAGGATTTTATTTTATAAAATTGATTTTGATTGCTGTCCTTATTCTTGAAAAATGTGACCAGTAAAACAAGAATTAAGACTGGCCTAAAATAATACCTAAAAAATACAGGCATAAAGTTGCTAAGGTATCGCTCTGGTAACAGTTCATATACATGAATATCTGAATGCGAGATCCTCAGAATCTGCCAATACCTGAAGAAAAGTATCCTAGAATTTGATACAAAGTGTAATATTATTTGCTAGTAGTTCCTAATACGATTGATTGCTTTTCGTAGAGCCCCAAGGGTATTAAATAGGGAAAATACTTAAACAGTGCTTTTGCATTATTCATGGTGTAGATGATTAGAAGACAACACAAAAAGGTCACACAATTGTCCCTGCTTAATGTAACAGAAGATTTTTTGTGTGTTGCCAGTTTGGAAAATTGATTTTTTTTCTTTAAAACCACTGGTTATATCAAAGAAAAATCTCAACAGCATAATAATCAATATAACAAGCTTTGATTTGTGTTATTGAGAAAGAAATAGATTTGAATAAAAAGCCTCTCCATAATGCAGGAGAAGTCTTAAGAGTTTCTCATGGCGTTTATTGGTCTTTGATTCAGTTTTCATGGCCTTCCCTGATTGGTTGAAATCCATCATCAGAAGATAGGAGGAAATCTTAAGATCCAAATTTCAATTAACTTTTTATCTGTGCAACATCAAACAAGACACTCTCACCAAATCAAGCTTCGTTGTGATCATAATGATATAAATGGACCAATCAGCTGCCTCTGGCAGTCAACCAATAGGCAAGAAGAACCATCACAAATTGCATTTACGTATATCATGACAAATTACGTACAAAAATCAGTGGAGTGTGCAAGATCTCAGTCCACTTAGTGGTTCCGCGAGATCTGGTAATTAGATCAGATCGACCAACAGTGTTTTACATTCAGAATGAACTACAGATGATTGTCCACAATCCCGGCTTACAGGGAACAAAGTACTGCCCTTATTATGGACATGGTATCACCCACTTTTCTTTCCTGCATGAAGTTACTGAAAACCAGCTCACAGTGGAAACACTGGCACTCCATTATATTCCTCACATTTATTGTGTTCACCATCTATCACTTCTTAAATCTAACAGTACGCATGTTTGTCAGGTCAATGAGTGTGCACCAGAAAGTTTCAGAATTGACAATAAGACATAGTGAAACTCTTTTGTGAAAAATGGTGCTCTTAGTTACGAAAGCTAGGCAAGTCTGAGAAACTTGGTGTTGATGTTACTGCAAAATTGAATACGATCATGTTTTTTTGTTTTACTTGTGAGTGTGTTTAGTTTTACGCCATACTCAACAACATTCCAACTATATGGCGGTGTTTCACTTGAGTTTGTTAACATGCTCAGCAATATTTTAGCTAAATGATGGCAGTTTGTATGTACCAGACAATGCATGAGTTATTCTGAGCGAATGAGCGAGTATGGTTTTACACTATCCAGAGATATCATGGTGGGGAACACCAGAAATAGGCTTCACACATTCTGCCCATGTGAGGAATCAAACCTATGTCTTCAGCGTGAAACCCATGTGTTCAGTTTGAAACCTATGTCTGCAGTGTGAAACCCATGTCTTCAGTGTGGTGATAGATATTATAAGCAGCAACAGCAAAAAAAAAACGTGCCATAGTTCTCATCAGACTATTCAAGTCACAAGTCACTATAATGATCAATAGAAAACTGAGTCATCATTTGTAATGGACCCCTTACAAGGAAATAGCACTGATTATAATGTTCATGTTGTCATGCAGGTGTCAGCTAGTCATGTAGAGGTGCATCATGACTTCAGAGAATATTTGTACTTAAGCCAAGCTGACAATTCACACTAACTTCACACATATAAACTGGGAGCTGCCTGGGAGGTGTGTTTAGCCTGCTTTTATATATTTTCACACATCATGCTGAAGATTTGGTGTTGTTTGATATATCTTTTCTTGCAATACAACTGCAGCCAGATGCCAAAGGTAAAACAACAACTCCAACAAACAAACACATTTTCTATTCTGACATATAACAAATATATGCAAAGACATTTCATTTATAAGGCCGAGTTGAGTTGAGTTGAAGATTGGTATGAAAAACAGGGTGAATTTCAACCAACAATTTTATCATTGAAACCTTGCGGACTGAACGTGTGGAGCTCGAAAATCAACTTAAGTTCCGTGGAGCGTCAGAGTTTAGTGGTGGTCTCCCACTCAGGGTGTGCCTTGAGTTGAGTGATGATAGTGTATTGTAAGTCACTCTTGTGGTGGTTTGGGAGATTGAACTGGTGAGCGACGAGTTTGTCTCTCGTGTGTAACATCTGCAAAATGTTCAGACAATCTGGTTCTGAATGCTCTTTTAGTTTCACCAACATATTGCTTCTTGCATGAGTTGCAAGTGAGTAGGTAAACCACATTGCGACTTTGACAGTGGTGCTCATGGGTCCTGTATCTCCGTCCCGTGTGGGTACTATAAAAGTACCTGCTAGAGTTGATATTTCTGCAGACTTTGCACGAATGATCATGACATGGAGCGTCAATGAACTCGACTGTTTTGCCCGCGACCTGAGGAGGTGGAAGGGGATAAGTGATCAGTGACTAGGATATCTCTGACTGAACACAGTTCACTGGAATCCCGATACCAACCCCGCTATCAGGAAAAACTTGGACGAAATCCTTCAAGAATACAGATGCCTAGTTAACCCGAATGCACAGCACCAAGACCTGCTTTCTGCAGCTATGTTTTTAACTCTCACCACCCCCGTGAACCAAACTCACATTACTCTTCATAAGTAGGTGCGTACCTGCACCTTCTATGACTGTGGGACATTTATTCACCCCGCAGAGTTGCAGATTGTAATCTGAATTCACCCTCATTTGGGTTACCATTTATATTCCATCTGAATATGACTTCATATACTCTCAAACTCAGTGTATGTTGTTATGCCCGGCCCCACATTCAAATCAGAATGTTGGGGCCCAAGGTCCCTCACTAGCCAGTGAAGGACATCGATATACAAATTCTATATCCTTGTTTACAAATTTGTATACACACCTAGTCTTGTTACAAGACCTTATACTCCCAATGTTTATTCTAACATTTGTGCCTGTAACTCCATACATTCAGCCGCAACATCGTCAACTACAATGCCAAGCTTGATGCTACCACTAAAGCATCACTGTTTTTAACCCCTTTTTATCGCCCACTTTAGGCCCTACCGGCATGCCACCGGCAACCACCGGCACCCCACTGATAGCCACCGCCAAACACCGACCACACCATCAGTAACACTGGCCACCACCAGAATCAGTGTTGAATCACCGACTGCCACCCACACTTCACCGGCAGTAGGCAGCGTTTACATTGTTCCCTGGCCAAAACACCTGACCCACCTCACACCAGCAGCCAACCCCTCTGGCTCCTCAATAGTATATATATAACCCCAGTCACCACTAGCTTCTCCATCTGATGAGTCCTACACTGACAAAACTAGTCACCTTAGTGCTAGCATCACAGCCCCTCCTCGCCCACTCCGGTTTCTTTCTTTTCTCATGAGTTAAATTGAGTTGAGTTGGGCTTTCATTGTATCAGCATTATTCCATTTATGTAGTGATGAGATCAAGTCTTAATTCATACACACTTTAAAAATAAAGTACAAATGTACAAATGAATTAAATTTTGAAAACATACATATTCATTATATTATTATTCAAACACAGCCAACTTGTTATTCACAGTACATAGCTACAACTTATTTTTATTTTTTTGGGTCAAATTTCTTTTATAAGCAGCAAATGGAATAAATGTAGATTTTTAACACAAAATGAAATCAATATCAATAAGAAATATCATCTTTGTTGGTTTCTTGGGGGAAGGGGAGAACTATCAGGGTCAAAGGGGCCATTTCATGCAGAGTCTTTCAATCAAAGATCACATCATGATCAGGCTGTTTCAACATTTATTTTCACTGTCCTGTCCAAATAGACAACAATTTTTGATAAATAACAGTAAACTCTCCAGAGAGCAGTCTCGATTAAGTGATAAAGGAGCATTTATGGAAGTAAACAGTTTAAAGATTCTGCCCCATCTCAGTGTTTGTCCACAGATGAAATCCACCATCAATTATTGATCGAGGGACAATCAAAGATTTCCTGCCAACACTGAGAACAAACACACCAATACCAAGCACAAGTGTTGACCCATACAACTAGCTCTTGTCCCTGTCCTACCATAAACTGGGACAACCCTGTAGATATATACAAGATTGTGCATATGTCTCATCCTGTTTCAAAGCCAAACAAACACAGCATGATCCTTTAACCCATAACTTGGCGTAAACGGAGCATACCTATTGAGAGAGGGCCTGTTCAGCAAACACACTGCTCCACTATTGGTGAAAAGGCTTGTCTATACAGACAGGTTGTATTACTGAAATCAGCCGGCCCTTTCCACTGTTGAATAAAGTGTATGGTAATTACCTGACAAGTTCTTAGAACATACTTTAAATAGGCTGGGAGTTACATGGAGAACTTTATAAAAATCACGAAGGTTTGTGTGTAAAAAACCCACAAGTTCATGTGGATTTACTGACTCACCTGTGTATGACATGACAGTGTGTGGATGAGCGAGTGAGTACGACAGCGGTTGTAGAAAAGAGAGAGAGAAAGAGAGAGGGAGAGACTTAGAGTGAGTGAGTGGGTCGTGGGTTGGAGAGAAGAGTGAGATGCATTGACTAACAATGCATGGTCATGGTTGGCAAAGAAGGCTGTATCGTGTCAGCAGCCCCATAGTACTGTGAGCTGGGCATGATGGGCATGCTTTAAAATACAATTATTGTATCTTGTACAATATAGTAATCATGAGCTGAGAGGAAGAGAGAAGGCGACAGATGGACACAGACATCCAGACAGACAATTGGTACACCCAGTAAGCATGGATATGGTGTTGCTAAACAAGGTCCATCATCTCAGTGTTTCTTGGATCCAGAGACCATATAACAGATAGATAGTCTCTGCTGGATCTAAGCTTATAAAAGCAGATCCTGGCGCACATAAGGGTCTCAACTCCACACATCACTTGAACCATCACCTTCTTACACATGGTATTTGAGTAAAAGATAAGAAAATCAATATTTTGTCATATTTATTGTCGGTATATGGAAGATGAAAACTGATAATCATTTACAGAAATCTTGGATCATTTTTGTTTCAGTTGTCATGGTCAGGTGTTTCAACGAATATCTCACCCTACCTGACAGATTCAAAAACATATTCATCCCATAACATCTCATAACATCACAGCATAACTAACTACACACTTTTTGATACATCTTAAGAACACAGTACTTCCTACCTTCTTGAATTAATTATCAAAGAAGTAGACTCAGTGTGATGCTTGGTCTCCATGACAACCGGAACAATCTCTGCCAAAAAGTTAAAATCAACATTCACACATCAACCAAGTTCACACATACTTTAGCTCGTTAAGTATTCTACTTTATTACAAAGAAATATTCTCTTGTCTATTTATCCATCTGTCAACACCAAGGCATTTTCACATTCCTTACGACTCTAATCCACTTGCAGCAGTCATAACATTCAGCTACACGACCAAGCAAGGACATGAGATCCCCACCATCTCAGCCTATCTGGTTAGGGTTTCATGAACCCCCAACCCAGTATCACTGATCTTACCTACCCTACATGTAACCCTTTAACTATAAGACTGTGATATAGCTAATACATGTCCCATGTGATTGTGAAAAACGTCTCCCATTGTATAACACCGAACCCATATGACAGTTATTAAAAAGTAGTAGCTCCATTGTACAAAGCTGTTCCTCTAAGGCTGGTAGAACACTGGTCCCATGTGACTGACAAACTTCACACATTGTATAACCCGGTAGCCATATAACAGTCATATACCGGTAGTTACTCCACTGTACCACACTGCTTCTCTAAAGCTGACCCACTGTAGAACACTGGTCCCATATGACTGACAAACTTCACACATTGTATAACCCCGTAGCCATATAACAGTTATATACCGGTAGTTACTCCACTGTACCACACTGCTTCTCTAAAGCTGACCCACTGTAGAACACTCGTCCCATATGACTGACAAACCTAACCCAGTGGGTAACGATGGACCCATATGACAGTGACAAACCCAATCCACTGTACAACAGTGAAGGCATATGACTGTGACTCTGGATACTGGTCTTATAGGACTATAAGATGGCTACCCCCAATGTAACTATGGAACTATATGACTGTGGCATGACTACTCGATACTCGACTATACTTATCAGCACTGGTACACTGCATCTAGGAAGGTCAATGTGTACCATCCCTACAAAACAATCCAGTTCTGTAATTCTATCACATTACTAATGGAATCAATAGGAGTATTTCATTAATATATTTTCTCCCAAACTCAATCACACTTTTTGTTAATAACTTGGAAAAACATAATCTAGCCTCTGCAATAAGAAAATATCCATGACTTGAGCTGCCACTTAAATCAGTTGGTGACAATTTTCCGCCCAGCTTGTCCAATTCCAATATCGCAGGAGTAACTTATTGCACGTCCATCAGTGGCAGCAGACTGCAACATTGGGACGCGAGTGATAAATACCGATATTGCTGTCTGTGCCTGTCACATGACCCATGTCTGTGTGTTTGCAATGTTCAGCTCAAGCCATCCAGTTGCTTCTGTATCACCTCCAACTGAAAGCAGAAAAAACACTGATGCAGGTAAAATTGAAACCAAATGAAGCAGAACAAGGAAAATATGTGCCAGGAATTCTCTAGCAATGTCTATAATTTACAGATAATAGAACACAGTCACCCTGGTTACACATAACAACAGCCTCCTTCCATTGTTGAAATCCAGTGGTGGTTCTTGGGATGGAGGTTCGTAGAGTTGGACAAGATTTTTTTACAAAACTATGTATGGATCCAAAGACACAACACCTGTGAAGGTTTGAATTCATCTACAGAAACCCATGCTTGTTGTAAGAGGTGACTATTGGGATTGGGAGGCAAGGCTCATTGAATTAGTTGACACAAAACATGGTATCTCCACAGTGTGATTCAACAGTATGATGATAATCACTGGATTGTCTGATCTTGATGCAATTACAATGTTGAACTTGTCGGGCAAACTTTGGCAGTTTGAGACAAAAGGGTTCATTTGTACTTTTGGGTACCCTAAAATGAGTTCAACACAACTGGTAATCTGACATATCTAGTTCGAGACATCAGGGTAAAAATAATGATGAATGTAAGGAAAAGAGCAGGCACCAACAGATGAGTTCGACACAACTGAGAACAGATTTCGAGACATTGGGGTTCAACTGCACTTACAAACACATATAGCTGGAACATTGCTGAGTGCGATGTTGAACAACAAACAACAAATCAATGGACACAAACATTCAAGCTGCTCTCCATGATTGTCACCTGACAGTATCAACCATGCAACTAGGGATGTACAGTTCATGCTATGGGTTAAAGGTCTAACCATAATCAGCTTGTTCTGAAAATGAACAGCATCACCAATGTAGGTAAAATCAGATGACATATGAGACAGTTAATGACTTTTCAAAAATCTCTGTTACTGCTCTTATTGTCGCAATGTTGTTCAAAACATGTACAACATTTGTTTATCAAAAACGTCAACATCAATAACTTTAGTGGGAAGGAGGGGATATGTCTCCAAGCTATCAGACCTAACTTTTCAACCCAGTGACACCCTCCTGGGAGAACAACATTAGGCGATGACAACCTGGTCATTTGTAAACAGAACTGTGGAAAACATTACAATAATGATCTGTCTGAAAATTGATCTTATGCAAACCTCGAAAATACTCCTAGAAGATGCCAGAACTGTCAAATCTGTTTGCAAAATTCAATAAATACATGCCATATTAGAATTTCTTCCTTAAAAATAACACCCTGCATAATGTGTCAAGTGTACAACAATTCCTAAAACAAAAATAGAGAAAAACAACATTTTTTAGCTAAAAAAGGAGAGGCCAAGATGTCAAAACAATTCATGTTTGTTCCCTCTAGAAGAATACAGCACAACACAGACACAATTATCACTCATTCTGGTACCACCCCAAAACAATAAAATTCTTGCCAAAATTTCTGAAACCCTTTAAACTCATTCAGCTTAAATTGTTGAAGTTTTAAAAAGTCCTTTCTGCAGAAAAGGATGCAGTAAAAACAGGGTGAGTGTATTGTTCTAATCAATCAGTCATAACTCCGCCCTACCGCTGACATTGCCTTTTGTTTCACCTCCTGTTAAACAACACATCCTAGCCCTGTCGAGCTATGTCCCCTATTGACTAGACAAACGTGGTAATGGATTCACCATGAGCCTGCAGAGGCCCTACAGCATCTAGTCCCTGCTTCAAGGATAACTGACAACAGGGATGGAGAAATTTCCGGGCAATGCTCGTCACAAAAAAAAAAAGAAAAAAAAGAAAAAACTTATGGGAAGTGCAATACAACAATGGCATCATACACAACTATTTGTCAGGTGCATGCATGCAAGATCCCTTCCTTTGACACGATCCTGATGGCAGGAGAAAGCAAAAACTCAGAAACATCAACATGGCTCCTATTTTCACGTTATGTGATACGAGATTGTCTCAAACAGGCTGACTTCTTGACAGGTTAACAATAACAGACAGTGAAGCAACTTTGACAAGGAATCATTAGACATGACACGATTAGGCTGCTGATAGCAGCAAAGAAACAGATTTCATTGAAGTATGGATTCTGAGATCGATGATGCACATACACCATGAATGTCTGTCTTTCCGAGTATTCAATTCATGAGGGATTCTTTAAGAAAAACAAAGTGTAAACACTGGGCGTTTTCTGAGAGTGAAGATGTATTTAGAAGCTCTATTCTTCAAGTGAAACAACAGGTCTCATGATTGTTCTGTGACTATTTAATGACATTTCATACAGCTTAATTATGTCCTAAAACATCTGCATTATTTCATACTGTCAGGGATTGTGAGTACTATCAAATTCTCAAAAAAAACCCCACAAACATTTATGAACATCATGTGTAGACATAATCAGAATAAATAAACAACCCTGTTTAATGTTCCCTGTCTGTGTTTTGTCTAGTGACAAATTCAACAGTTAAACAATATGGGTATTCAAAATGTGCACCAAATCCAGATCCTAAAGCATGCACAAAATGCTGTATGATTATATTTTAGTCTGTGCCAAAATATTTCAGCCTACAGGTTGAAAGATGAGACTTTGCCTGATATTTCCATCAGATGTTGGACTTGATAAGACCTTATACTGTCAAATTTAATTGGACTGAAGAACATATACCAAATTTGGGACTACTATCTGAAATGACAGACAGCAAGGCACTAGATGCTTGTATTATCCTGACTACAAGCCAGCACATTTGTATCCCAGGTCTGTTTGTAAATCTGGTAAAGAGCTGGTGATACTTTATATATATTTTTTTAAAGAATAAATCATAATATCATTCAGTCCCTGTGTGTAGTCTATGCTTGAGGATGTTACTGCATGTTATACAGTACATATGGATAAACATAGGGTTGATCAGTCAAAACATTTTCCTTGGGTATTACCTTTTGGTGAGAAAGTGAGTTTTGTTTCACAGCATTTTTAGTAATGTACCAGCAATATCACTTCGGGACATACTTTGCCCATGTGGGAAATCGAGCCTGGGTCTTCACATGACAAGCGATTGCCTTAGCCACTGGACTATCCCACTATCTCATCTTTAAGGAGAAATCATTTTCCACTGGACCAAATGTAAAGCAAAATAATGTCCTTTATAATATGTAACATTTACTATTCAAGAATACAGCAAGAAGATATTCTTGAATATTCACATATACGTGTGACCAAAGTCCTCCTTTTGATGAGCATGCATCCTATTAATTTGGGCATCCATTTGTTTAAGAATTTGAAAAATGGATTTTGGTAGCATCAACAAAAGCATGCCAATCTATATGAACAAGAACATCTTGAACAAGTTCATTGCCATCATTGTTATTTCATGAATCTATTTCTTTAGAATTTATACAAATTGCCTACTTTTGCCAAAAAGCATTCTCCGGGGAAGGATTGATCATGCCACCTACTGGCATGACGTCTGCATGTCGGGATGCTATTTGCCATATGACTCACTTTCAATGCAACTTATAAACCTTAGAATAGGGCTTAGCTAAGAAAGTGGCAGGTTGTATAATACCACAGATACTTAAATACAGCTATTTCAACCCGAAGCACAGATACCTCATATTCAAAATAAACTTAGAGAAAATTTATGGACATCAGAAAAATATATAATAGCAACAAAAGAGGTAGTTAAAATATTACTGACAGATAATCAATAGAAATAACTTTTAGCAGATGTCTTATAGAATTCCAAATGTGGAAACTCGGAGCTATGGCAGAATGCTTCCTCTATTAATGAATTTCAACCACTGAATGCTTTCTTAGAAACATCGCTATCATGTTTATGTGCAAACATTTGATACAAAGTGCATCAATGGAACTCACTACAAGAGCTGTATAAGATCTTGCTTACACAGGAGAATGCTCAGTTCCTTAATCAGCACCCGCAGAGACTAAAAACAAACAAAGGCACAGTTCCTATATATAAGGCTAATTTATTTTTAAATATCCCACACAAGACAAATAAGTAGAAATAAAAAAAAGAATCATTCAAACCCTTTTCCCAGTCTGCTACAAGATTTTCATCCAATCACAGAAAACTTGCAATGCATTTAGAAAAGTCTCACAACTTCTTTAACAGACCACACTGAATTCATCTCACAGACACTACAAAGTTGAAAAAATAATTAATTTAAAATCTAATTCAGATCACTTATCAGCAATCAATCAAGACCAATATGCTGGATGTGGGATCCGTCATTACAGTCAGCAGCATGTTACAGAGGAGGGCGCCAATTAAAACTGGCCTGAAGTGATGCATGTTTTGCCTCATCTCTGACAGGGGACTGCATATTGATCAGAATCAACTCAATTCACATGACGAAAATCCAAAGTATCACCAAGGCTGCTCATTTCTATTAGCAATTCTTTCCGCTGAAAATTCCCTGTTCACCTTCCTGGTCAACCTTCCAGCACAAACCTCCAATGAACCTTACGACTGAGTGTTCCTGATGAAACATCCACCCTGAACCTTTCTGTCGAAACTTTCAAATGAACCCCTCCCTTTAACCCTCCAGCTGAAACTCACCTTGAACACTTCTAATGAAACTTCCTCCAGAACTATTCCCCCTAAAGGGCAAGTTTACATGAAAATTAACCTTTTTGCCTTCAACTTTTACATCATAATAAATGTTTATCAAGTAGGTTTACAGCCAAAACAAAACAGATTTCAGAGTTTTTGCACTAAATCGATTCAAAGTTTTTACATTAACTGAGAGTTCTCTGTCCACAATGAACACACGATGGCTTACTTCACATGGAAATGATGCCATTGGTGCCCAAATGAAAAACAAATGACTTGTAACACTTTATTAGACCCATTCACATGGTGTAGGTATATGTGTGGTTCTCGTTTATGGGTGCCCAGGCTACTGGTTTAATCCACCTGTTGCCCTGCTGTCAGCTGTTATGTTGTACAAAAAGTGTTACCATGTAACGAAATAGTAATATTCAGCCTGAGTCTCTCTCTTTCCAACCAAATATCAAATGTATACATGCATTACATCTAGCTTGTCTTCGGTGAATATGAAGGCATTCGACATTTGGTAGACTGCTACATAAATCGTACAATATATGCTTCTTCAACCATCACTTTGATGTCTAAACCATATCGAAATACATTCCAAGATGCAATTCGCAGTTTTGAATTCTGTTTGAAATTCGAGTTTCTATCATATCATCCGCTCATTGCATGGCAAATTTAGTGATAATTACATGGCTTGTAATTCTAGTCAGTCTTAACACTAAATCACCATACACAGCAGCTTTCGTAATTCATAGTATGTTTTAATCAAAATGTCAATTTCACAGGGAGAATTGATTAAAAAATAAAGAAGAAAACCAACAAAAATAAATGAAGGAAAAAAAAATGAAAAAAAAAAACCCAAAAAAACCCCCAAACTGTGTCATTGTGATCACTGGCCCTTGTTTTGTTTGTCCGATCCACCAATGATGATCTTGGAATATCGTCTATGAACAGAGAATCGCTCAGAATGCTTGGGAAACTACATGAAAATCGAAGTGAACTTTCTGTCAGTGTGTTTACAAAAATCACGTCACAGGTATGTCCGTTATGTTTTGCAAATTACATCTCAACTATAATTCAAAACCATCTATCTTGCATGAATCCTTCAGTTCCTCATACAGTTCAAAATGAAATGGCAAATGGTCTTTGTCACCAAAACTAAGTGCCTCAGTGAAATCCACCAAAATCCCATCTCAGATTTTACATTGTGTCATTTCTCATGCTGTGAGTGATCTGTTCACCTACTACTTGCATACACCTGCTCATACATTTTAGAACATGTATTTGAAGGTCATCGTATCAAGAGACAGTTAAATATATATAGGTGTACTCCAATTATTTCCACAATTCAACACAATATATCATTGTTTCTGTAAGTGTGATACCATGACCATGTGAATCCATACGTGATTCAGCAGATCAATAGAAACAGATGAACAACCACTCTGTTGGCGTGAGTACAACCGTTCCACCAATCTACAAGATGGATTCGAGACAAACCCATGAGGTGATCTCAAACGATTAGAACTGGAATGTTCCAATGAGATAGATCAATGAATCGAACAGGATCATCTAGAATCACTTGGATGAATGGAATCTTTCAGTAATGCAGGTGATGCATCTTGGTGAACAAAAGCGACTGTAGTCACTGTCTGAGACAAACCAGAGGCCCTAGAAACCAAGAGTGTAGACAGCAAGTCAGGAGATGTTGTAGACACTAGAGGTTTATCAACCACAACAACCCTGAGATGTTGAACCAAGTGAAGGAAGCATCCCAAACAGTTTCTGTACATCTTCTGAGTGATATGAATCCGATGATGCGTCCAGAATCTCCTCCGCCTAGTTTCAAACAATGGTGGGATGCTCCAGGCATGGTTTCATGGTCGAGGTGGGGCCTTGGTTAACAGGGGTGTTCCTAGCCCTGTCTGCAATTCTCAAGCACAGACCCATTTATAAGCCTTGAAATCCTCAGCAGATAACTCGGTGCATTTCTCACACCGTTTCTCCCATGAGCATTGACCCACACATTTGATGTGTTGATTGTGTGGGTCTAGAACTGGTCTAGCACCAATGATATGCATCCCATAATATAAGCATCTTCGTCAGTACAGAAATGGTCAACAGCAGCAGCAACAGCGTCCACTGCCGAAATAGCACAGTTGATAAATGGTAGTATACGATGAACAGTCAAATCCATATGTGCCAATTTCCTGTCTTACACAAAGAAAGGTGATGGGGCACATTGCCACACGAGGTAGAAATATCCTCATCAACCCAGGAGATGAAGCCAACACAGAAAGCCCATGACCGTAGCCGATGGAGGGCATAAACTCAAGTGGAGACAAACCATCCTCAATGTGTTTCAATTTCTTAAATGCATCATCCAGTGACCTAGACAACTGTAGAATGCTGTCATGGTGGCAAGGTAATGGTTGACAAGTCTCTACTCTTCTGCGCATAAGAGGCATTAAGTTGAAAATATTGAATTACACTGAGTGCAAAGCTTACACTTTCTATTTGGAGGATCTGATTTTCCCATAATATAAAAGCAACTCAACTCTATGACAAAACCACAACATGTCCAGTCTGTTGTGTGATAAGGAGAAGCAAAATCAGTCTGAGGTAGTCATGTGGGTAGATAGGGGAGCATGCTGCATACACAGTATGGGACTAGGGACCTGTCCTATAAGGAGAGCAGTCTGGGGAACATAATGGACAAGAGAAGAGTCTGGGGAACATAATGGACTACAGGGAAAGTTCTCATTCTTTACACTGAGCGTTGAAGCATGAGAGAGAGGTGCAAGTTGCAAGTTTAAAAATGAAAAAATTCCATGTTGGTTCACATGAGAAAAAAAGTGATCTTTTTCGTGTACACTTTCCCTTTAACCTTATTGGAGACGCTAACCAATGAAACATGGCCTGAAGCTTCTAGCTGAACCTTCCTGCAGAAACTTCCAAATGAGCTTTCCTACTGAACCTCTCTGAACCTAGTTTAATTATTATATAATTAAGTTTGACTCCAACTTGAGCAGATTTGAGAGCTGGAATAAGGTGAAATGTGATTGGCTGACCCAAGGCTAATTATCCAATCAGAACTGCTGTTAGTAGACATCACAAAGTTCACAATGGATTTCATGCTAAAAAACTTGACTCTTGGAGATAAATGAAATCTGATGTTTGCACTTGTATGAAGAACTGAATCGAACATGATTGAATAGAGGGTCCAAAATCAAACACTGAACTGAACGAAGGTCTAGGTAATCGCCACAGCCCTAATTCTAACCTGGAATAAACAAGAACGGGTGGTTACATTTGATTTTCGTCTACTACTTTCAAAAATATACTTCAAAAACAAAAATATGCAGGAAAGCTGATTCTGAATCCATCTCCAACCTTTAATATCAAGGCAGCCAGGATCCAAACACATCTACTATTATGAACAGGCCTGTGGCAGACTGGTCTTGTACAACCTCAAGGCAGAGTAGCTGGGACATGGAGGTTGAAGGCACATGGTTTTGTACAACTGACAAGCAATTACCACGGTAACTTGAAATTGCAGAAAATACAAAAATGGCTGCCAAGACGGACATTTGCTCCCTGGAAGCTACAGGGCTGACGGTCTGCCCTTGTAGGAGTGATTGGCAGGACTGCAATCAGCTTTTAAAATTGAAGTTTTATGGTCAACATTGCAATGTCAGTCATGATCGTCCTTCGGTAATAATTGAAAAGCAATGAAAAAAAAAAGAAAATTATTATTGACTCTGGGTTCTTGTGGACTTTGCTGCACAAGGAAATGACTCTGAGTGAAAATTGCCAAATAAGACTGAGTGATGGCATCAGTTAAAAAACAGTGTGACATATTGGTCTTTCATTGCTTAATGTGGTACCAGGTGAGCCAAATGGTATTATCTGGTCACAGCAAAGTACAAGGGTTCTGACTGGCTATGATGAATCATGTCCTACTAAAACACAATTCAATCACATCACATATCAAGTCCCCTTCACTGAATGTTCAAATTACATACGTTTGTCAAACATGTTTTGTTTTTGGTTGGTTTGTTCTATAATGTTGTATTTGATACTAATCTAAGCAATATGGCAATGCTCTTAAATGTTTAGAAAGATATGTGCCACTATAATCTAAGTGTAGAAAAAATAATCTAGGGATTTTTACCAAAATATGAAAAAAAACCCTCCTCTAAATATAAACTCTAAATCCAAGGTTTACTGTATTACACTGAGTTTCTGAACTATTGTCTTTTTAAGAATTTTCAGCTTTCCAAACAAACCATATTAGCATAATCAAGTCAAAAGTCACAATATGTACCACTTCGAAAGAGCAAAATTTTACAAAAATAACAAAAATACCTAAAACTATGAAATTACTATTTAATGTTGATTGAACCAAGCTACGCCAGATGTTTTCATGGTTTTTTTTAAACACTGCCTCTAAACAACACTGCCAATAAACAGGTCGTTCCGTTTTGTTCTTTAACTAAACACTCCATTACTGCCATACAAAGAACAAACGAAGAGGTGTCATAAAAATCACTTCAGCTCAAAAACAGCAATTTCATTCTAAGGAATTAAAAGCTCTCAGAAGTTTTATTTACGCCTGACGAGGCTTCACACCTGGCTTCACAATAACCAGATCTCAAGATGGCAGCATGCGACACATTCTACCATATGAGCACACAACACTTGACAAGAAATTAATCTTGTTACAAAAAGTAAACTTTTTCAACCTGAGTGAATTTGACTCAAGAATATTGGCTTCGCTTTCCAAAGAGGCCGTATCTGTCCTCTTTCGCACTTACGTTTCCACTTGCGCTGGCAAAAAACAGCATTTTAATCGGGGAACTATGCTTCAGCACCATCCATCATGGCCAAGCATGTCAATAACATGAGCCTGGAACTTCCTCTACATTATCTTACTCTTAGGTAAATTAACTGTCAACCCCTACTTGATCAATTCAACAACATGGTGATTTATCATGAAAACTCTGTCCAATCACCATCACAAACGGTACAGAAATGCTTCCTGGTCACAGTGCCGATGTAGTTCTGATTTGTCTACTTAAAGAGCTTTCAGTGTTATTGATGCGACTTAACTTTTGATTAGAATATCTACTGACTCCGTTTGAAGACTGAAAGTCATTGATTGCTGGGATATGTTGTCATACCACTGGTATTCGTGAAATATATTGAACTCATACACCTCAGCTTCATGTTTAAGGCACAAAATCAATGTAAGTACATATTAGATAATAAAAGAGTTCTGTGAATCATGTAAGTGTATCTTAGTATGGAAGTTGATGGACAACCAGTGTAGTTACATTTGGATATTAGCTGGCCATTCTCAGAGTTGATAGGTCTGTGGAAAACTGGGTGAGTGAGTGACTGAGAGTCAATGAATGAGTGAGTTAGTTTATATTAGTTTTACACTGCCCTCTGCAATATTCCAGCTATGTGGCAGTGTTATGTAAATAATCAGTTCTGGACTTGACAATCCAGTGATTAACAACATGAGCATCAATCTGAGGAAAAGGGAGTCAGTTATATGGGTCATCCAAGTAAGCGAGTCTGACCACCCGATCCCATTAGTCGCCTCTTATTACAAGCATGAGTTACTGAAGATCAATTCTAACCCTGACCTTCATGAGTTTCTGTGAAAAAGAGCATCTCGTGTTTGGGCACTGCTGAGACTGGAACAATATGATCTCCAATGTGGACTATCACAATAACTTGTGTTACACCAATAATTGAAAAAAACCATTTCGCAGCCATTTGGACATTTTACATAATTGTTTTTCTAAAAAGAATAACAGACAACATACATCTATTCAAATTTCAGTTTCATGGATTATCTGTCCTGGGAATGTTTTAAGGCGATTGTCCATAATTTCCACTAATATCATTTGTCGCTCGAAGATGTCATCTGTTACTTTCTTGAAGATTGTTAATTCTCTTAACACCAGTTAGTGAGTGAGTGAGTTTAATTTTACTCCGCTTTTTAGCAATATTCCAGCAATATCATGGTGGGGGACACCAGAAAATGGGCTTCACACATTGTACCTATGTGGGGAATCAACCCTAGGTCTTCGGCCCCATTAACACCAATTAAAAGTTGCCTCACACATTACAGCTGTATACAGAACCATACCTGCTGATCACATCCTTTGGTCCCCCAAGAATGACTGTTTCTGTATGACCACTTGTTCATTCCGCCCAGCAAATCATAGACTCTTTGATGTAAGTAACCTAGTGAGTTTGTATTGTAATAGGTCCCTCAAGAATGGCTCTTTTCCTTCAAACGCTAATATCATAACACTACACTGATAGAATGTATCATATTTGCCATAGCATCGCGTCCTAGATGGTGGCTTTTGATCAATTTCAGGCCTAGTCTGTATTGGATCCTTATAAGAAGCCACCACAAACACAAAAAAGTGTATTTAGCATCTCAGTAATTTCCTCATGTATGCTACACATTTTGTGCATTAAACAGTGAGTGAGTGAGTGAGTGAGTGAGTGAGTGAGTGAGTGAGTGAGTGAGTGAGTGAGTGAGTGAGTGAGTGAGTGAGTGAGTGAGTGTTATGTTAGGGGATCTTTTCTGTTGAGAGTGAAATTAGGCAAGAATGTTCGTATCATGTTTGAAAAATGTTTTTATTATGTTTTTGTGAAAGAATATGTTTGTGGTCTGTGGGCAAACATTTGTCAAAAAATTAGAATTTTCATGAACATGGCCTTGAAAGTTACACAAGAGTAACTGTACAAACAAAATAACCGAGTGAGTGAGTGAGTGAAAGAGTGAGTAGAGCGGGGCTTAATTGTGATGACTGTCAACACTATTTCAGTATGTGTGACCCATGTCTTAGAAGTTTATAACAGAAAACAACAGAGAAGAAACTAATTCCCAGCCAACAGCCCTGACAATAGTTGAAGTTTCCTTTCCATTTAAACTATGGTTGTTCATTACCACCAGCCTTCTTTGTATGATTTTAATTCACATTCTTTATCAACTTTTTAAGTGCCTGAGGCTTATACAATGGCAAATTCAATATTCCAGAAAGTCCAAAAAATTATTTATAATTATTTTCATTAACGTTTCATGTCTATGCTCATAAGATGCATCCATAAAATCTTAAGCTCCATTTGTGCTCGCCAAATATTATATGTTGTTAAAATATAATGAGATTTTGTCACCATAAAATAAGTACACACTCATAAGAAACAAGTTAAACTGTTATTACAATGGTTCCAGCTGGTGCATCCAGATGAAAGTTCATCTGACTAGAACTCGAGATAGCCATTATTCTAGGGTCATGATAAAGCATGGAGCCACAATGCCAGATGTAATCCTTACTGACAAGCCATAATTCTTGACAATTGTTTTTGATAATAATAATATGAACTTAAACTAAAATGGTGCTGCATATTTTCAGACAGGCAACAAAATCCAGTCAGCTAATGGTATGAGGCTTTGATACAACTACAGTGAAAGCTCTCAACAACTGGCAGCCCTCCAATGCAACATACTCTCAGTTTCAGCACTAAAATTTGGTCCAAGTAGAACCTTGTTAATTTAAGATCATTTACATGCCCTCTAATCCGGCGTGAGTCTATTCTGCATTTCGGCACAACAAGACCACCCAAGTGATTGTTTGAACAGTAATTAATCTAAATGGAACCTGTTCTGTACACCTATGTTTTTGTTTCAGTTATCTTTAATGATGAAAAATTAATATGGCTACTATCAACACACTGTTGAGTCATATTCTACAACACACAGATCATTCTTAAGTTGAAAAGGAAAAAGTTCTCTTAACTGGCATGGCCTCTATACTGGCATTTTTGCTGGTTCTAACAACTGCCGGTTTAGAGGGCTTCCACTGTATACAGTTTAAATTTTCAAACTAACAGCATGTGTTTATTGAGACATGTATCACTATCAGTGACATAGATTCAAACTATGATCATAAACACAGTGCTGGAAACCAAAGCATCATTTGGGATCCAAACCCAGAATCACTATATCCTGTCAGTTGCATTATGTCTGACAACTGTGTCACCCTATTCTCCCTAGTTCTTTAGACTTCTGATGAATTACTCAGATTGTCAAACCTTAAATGCATACAATAAGCGTATATCCATAGTGTACAATATGTCCTCACATACTTTTGATATTTCATTTGATATTCAATAACTTCCTACACTACAGAAAAAAACACTCCTTCTGAATTGCATATTATTGTCATTACGATAAATAATTTCAATAGGCGTTCAGTTCTTACGGCTTTAAGAGGCATTTAGCATTGCTGATAATCTACCCACTGGAACAGCAAGCTTCAAGGATCCAGCTAAATTCTATGTGCCTAATAGAAAATACCAACAATCGATACCACGACTACCATTTCCATTTGTCTATCAGCTAGCATCATTTCTGCTGGTTAGTTAGCTGTTCACCTCTTCAAAGAGAGGACCATTCTATATTACATTATACACTAAGGCCATATGCACTGCTTCTTTCAAATAGCCATTCTTCAGGCAGCGTTTGAGGATCAATATTAATTGCTGCTATTACACCTCACTAAAATGTCATTTAAACCAATCAGACTAGGTCTTCACACTTGGGCTAATTGGATTACCTAGTCATGCCAATCAAAAGGAGGAGCAGCCTTAAATTAGAAATTCTACCGATAAGAGGATCAACATTTCTTTGCTCATATGGCAACTCTTGAAGCAAAGGCTATCAATGAATACAAGGAACCTATAAAACATGTACATTTACATTCTTTAACTACTAATCCATAAAAAGGCTCCAGAAATCAGATCTGTCTGCACAAGAATATTGATTATATCAGGCCAGTTATGAGATAATCAATTACTCATCTTCAACCTTGAGACAACAGTCTCGCACTTAGCCTGCCATGCGATCATAAATATATGTTACAGACTACCATATGCTGGGCTAACAGTTTTGCTCTTAGATTTCATTTCCAGGCCCCTTAACCAAAGTTAATTGATTTTTGCAGCTATGCACATTCCATTCAGTTTCTGAAATGCCTTGTCAGAAGCCAGAAAGATTGAGGGATTAACTCCCCCTAACTGGTATGGTCAATTTCATAAACAATTACCTTTTTTCTCATTATTTTTATCACTTTCTGAAATCACTGTCTAATAACCAATTAACAGACATCTTACCTAAACTTACAAATTGTACAGGTATGATGCTGGACGGTGGTTTTGTTGTAAGATTATGATCCACTGCCTGTTACAAGGCTAATGAGGGGCACATCATTATGAGTATGTCATTAGTAAGTTTACTAATGGAAAAATCAATGTAATGCAAATTGTAGTCAATCAGAGCAAACAGTAGTCAATCAGAGTAAATGGCAGTCAACCAGAGTAATCTGTAATCAGTCAGAGTAAATGACAGTCAACCAGAGTAAATGGCAGTCAACCAGAGTAAACTGTAGTCAATCAGAGTAAATGGCAGTCAACCAGAGTAAACTGTAGTCAAGCAGGGTAAATGGCAGTCAACAAGAGTAAACTAGTCAATCTGTGCAAGCTGCAGGCAATCTGAGCAAACAACTGAATCAGACCTGACTGTCATCAGTCAGACCCATCTGCTACCCTACAATGCAATGTCAAAGTCAAATTTGATATACTGACACTACAGTAATTTCTACTTTGTCTCAAATTACCTACATCACTCATATCAGATCAAAAGAGTGTTTGACTCAGATTTTTACATATAGTTTGGATACAACCTTGTAACACTTCAGCATTCAGTAATCTTACCCACTGCTATCTAAAAGCACCACATCGCTAACAGCACAGGAACTGGTCACCTACTGATGAAGCATTATCTCCCATTAAAGGTTACAAAAAATGGCATGATTTAAAACACTTGATGAATAAAAAGAGCACAATTCTGAATCCATGTCTTCAAGGCTTCCCTGACAGGTCCTGGCAAGAGCTGCAAATAGCAAGTCATGTGTCGTAGCATGACAAGTCCTTTCCAACTAGCAGTCAACACTTTGTCGAGGAGTATTCCTCAGATGCACATCACCAACAACCTCACAAAAGATTGATGGCCTCGTCCAGTAGGAAGTGACACCACAGAATTACAGCTTTCCCTTTCTAGTGATCTTTTTCTTTACAATTCCACTGATTGCTGTGTCAGCTTCTCTATAGTGTGGCGTCACTATGACAATCGACAATTGATGAAAATCCCCAAACTGGCTCTGGCTGGTAAATTATACTGTCATGAGCTCTGCTAATCATTCCAGGCAGTTACATTTGGTTTCACAACAAGTTCTTAATGTCTGCCTCTTAACCTGCTTGATGCCATGATGGTCAGACTATCGAAAAATTTATGTCAGGGCTTTGGCCAATTGAGGCAGCATTCAAACGTAACTCCTTTTGAAAGGATATTTTTTTTATAGTTCTTGCAGAGCACTTAACTCAAAATCATGACTTCAAAGAAATTCACAATGTCTTTAAGAATTAAATCAAACCAGATGATTCAACCATGTCGTCACTTACCAAACATTGTTCCAATAATTCACTTTCAAATCTTATGTTGTGTCACATGCACTCTGGTCAGAGGAATACATGGTGGCTTGAGTGGTAACAGTAGAATCGTAGTCCCTGTTGTACCCCATTCTCTATCTCTGTAGAATCCCAGATTCTGTAGCATCCCTGTCTCAGTCACTGTTGCATCCCCATCATTCCCCCAGTTACCTTATCCCAGCCCTGTTGAATCCCATATTTTGTTACACCCCAGTCCCTATCTCTACTGCTTCAAGTCCCTGACTGTTGCATTCCAGTCCCTATCTCTAGTGCTTCAAGTCCCTGACTGTTGCATTCCAGTCCCTATCTCTGTTGCTTCAAGTCCCTGACTGTTGCATTCCAGTCCCTATCTCTACTGCTTCAAGTCCCTGACTGTTGCATTCCAGTCCCTATTTCTACTGCTTCAAGTCCCTGACTGTTGCATTCCAGTCCCTATCTCTACTGCTTCAAGTCCCTGACTGTTGCATTCCAGTCCCTATCTCTACTGCTTCAAGTCCCTGACTGTTGCATTCCAGTCCCTATCTCTACTGCTTCAAGTCCCTGACTGTTGCATTCCAGTCCCTATCTCTAGTGCTTCAAGTCCCTAACTGTTGCATTCCAGTCCCTATCTCTGTTGTTTCAAGTCCCTGACTGTTGCATTCCAGTCCCTATCTCTACTGCTTCAAGTCCCTGACTGTTGCATTCCAGTCCCTATCTCTAGTGCTTCAAGTCCCTGACGTTGCATTCCAGTCCCTATCTCTCTTGCTCCAAGTCCCTGACTGTTGCATTCCAGTCCCTATCTTTATTTCTTCAAGTCCCTGACTGTTGCATTCCAGTCCCTATCTCTACTGCTTCAAGTCCAAGACTGTTGCATTCCAGTCCCTATCTCTATTGCTTCAAGTCCCTGACTGTTGCATTCCAGTCCCTATCTCTATTGTTTCAAATCCCTGACTGTTGCATTCCAGTCACTGTATCTGTGGCATCTCAGTCCCTGTCAATGTTGCATCCGAGTCCATATCTCTGTTGCATCCCAGTAATGCTCACGATGCTGATCACTGGATTGTTTGGTCCAGGCTCGACTACTTAAGCGATCTTCACATGGCAAACTACAGTTTGACAACACATGTTGTTGAAATTTAAAAGTTTGACAACACATGTTGTGGAAATTTTATAACTTGTGCTTTCACATGTCAAACACATGTTGCCAAACCTTTGCGTCATTTCAGCGCTATGTCTCTATCAGTGTGGTCATGTGACAATTTAGTTGATTGTGTTTGGTCATTTTTGAAAAACGTGTTTGACAACATTTCACACATCACACTTTGAGTGTTTGAGAAGACCAAAAGTTTGACGGAAAAGTTGATGAGAATAGAGATTGATCCTGCTTATTGACAACGGTTTGACAACTCTGAAATTTGTGTTGGTGGCAAGTTGTTGGAATGTTCAAACTCCAAAACTAGAGTTTGACAACATGGCCACTTTACAGACCATGATCATACAGCTGGTATGTGGTCTTAAACAACAATCATATGAATAATGGGCAGCAACTATTATCCATGAGACTTATCCACTCTTAGCAACTTGTTTGGCAGAACCTGTAACAACAAATCAAATATTGCTGCATTATGTTTTGTGTACATGTTGACTTTCCTACTTGGCAATGCAACACATCTCTCTCAGCATCTCAGAGTGTCATCTGGAAGTTGGTCTGATGAACAAATATGATGTGATGAACAAAGAGAAGTTCTAAGAGATAAACAACTTATTTAAAAACAAAAGAGGTGTAGTGTAAAAAATAGAGGGCTTAAAACTTGCTTCAACTGTAATAAAAAGGGTGTTTACCCCGAAGTAACTGTATCTCATCCTGCTGCTGAACTCTGCCTCATGATGCTTTGCTGAGAGGCAGATCACTCTCCACACAAACCCTGCACAATATGAAGTGTGAGGATCTTCGTGGGTGTCACTAGAGTAAGGCTGTGAGTTAGCCTCTCTTGACTGTTCAAGAGGCATTTAAAGGGAGACATGGCTCTGGACATCAAGCCCACAGAGATATGATGCCACACTGGGACATAAATAGTTACTCTCTGAGACGACTTGAATTATTCCCTTAATGTTGACCACCAGTCCCAGGAACAAGGAGTGCCAGTTTTTCACATCTTTCGTACTAAGGGTTTTGTGACTGGACTGTTTCTTGTTTCACACCACACTCATAAATTTTTCAGGCATATGACAGTGATCTGTAAATTACTGAGTCTGGAGCAGACAATTCAGCGATTAACATCATGAGCATCAACCCACACACTTGGGATACAATGACATGTATCAACTAATCAGCTAGCCTGACTACATGATCCTGTTACCTGCCATTTATGACAAGCATAGATTGCTCAAGACCAATTCCAGCCTAGATGTTCATGGCAGACCCCTGTCCATAAGACCACAAAGTCTGTCTAGAGCTGGATGTGACAAAGGCAGCAGAGCAATGTCTCCGTGTCAAACAGTCCTAATTATAACACCTGGCCCTGGACTGCTACAGCTATCTGTGGCCCACAGAGTCTCTGTTACAGAGCTAATGATATCCTAAACAACTAATGTGATGCAATTACCTTTCTTTCACATGAATGTAATAAATTTCAAAACCACAACTTTTCATCATTACAAGCTGTCATCATTACAAGCATTCATTTGCTCAAAAGAAAATCTACAAATTAAATTAACTTTAATAAGATATAAAACATGAACAAATAAAACATTTCTTCTAAATAACCTTAGTGCTTTCATTTGCTAAAATAATTAATATTTTCTGCAGGATGAACAAACGCTCAAACCACTGTGATTTCCTGAATAGGATCACAAGCAACAAGCCAATTTACATCCAATCTCAGCTGAACTTTTCTCAGCTTATCAAAAGCCCTGAAGGCTCCAGTGATTGCTGCTGAGTTCCATACAGGTGTGCAAATGCCAATCATGTAATCATTCATCATATTCCCAGAAGCACTGAACATGTTTCTCCAGACTGAAAGAATAGGAGTCTTTCATTCCACAGGATCTGACGGAATGGCAGCACAAATTACCACTGCAATATCTCAGCTGTCTGACAGGGAGACATCAATTACATGATACCATTATCCTACAACACAATATGTACCTGAACAGGTGATAGTTTTCTGTTCTGACAACATCTTCCAGCATTCAAATTATCCTGGAAATCGCTAGCTTGCAATATGTTCAGGTTCTGTTTCCGAATGACGCCATATTTAATAGGGCCACAATGTTGTGATATCAAATTTCAATCTGCAAAATGGGCCCTGCTGTAATGATCAGGGCCCGCTTGCACAGAGCAATGTTAGTTACAATCAATCTTAGGCCCCTACAATCAACTTTACAATCACCGTACAATTGCTCTAATCCACTTGCACAAACACGATCTTAAGACAGCATGGATTTAAGATCGCAATCTTAACTAAGATCGAACTCTTCAACGTTGGAGGTAGAAATTTCTTAAACTCGACTCCTGTCTACAGTTGTCTTCAAGTGCGCATAGCCTGCAGCGCAAATAAAACGTGGAACTTGTTCCCGCACGCAAATGACATCCCTTCCTTAATCGCACCTTGCAGATTTTTCATCAAAACAAAACAAAAAAAAACCCCAAACCCACAAATCTTTGAAGGAAACGATAACGTTGAAGAAGGAAGCGATAACGTGGAAGGTAACATGTATAAACACTCGTACCTCAGGGGTTATTCTCTAGTTTTTCTACATTGAAATTTTTTATGAACTAAACATGTGATACTGCAACCACAGACCTATCATGTTTTATGCAAGTATTGAAATACAAACAAATACGTTAACAAATTGGGTCTTGAGTTATTGATCTAATAATCATGAAATTAAAAGATAGCACATAAATAAAATTTCCTTATGATATAACACCTAAATGTACCATGATTTGTCAGTGGTTGTCAGTTGACCATAGTTTGGCATCTCGTAGGTGTTATTTGGAGTAAAATCCCCAATATATCCCGCAAGCATTAGATTTGTAAAGATATGAAAGTGTGACATGACTGTGGGAGTGTTGTGGAAAATTCATGACAGGGAAATATGAAAACGTTATTATTTCGTGTGTGTTGTATGTGTTGTTGAATGCTCATCCACAGTATATTAATTACTTTATCCTATTGATAATTATCTTTTTTCGTTTTGTCAAAAAAAAACCTTTTATGCAAATTTCACATACCCCAGCAAGTGTATTTTTCCCGTTTGAAGAATACATGTATTGTATTTAAAATGCATAGATTACAACTCTTGTCTCTCGTCAGATTCAATTTCTACAAGTAGAAAAAACATAATTCTGCACGTTATCCAACTGTAGATTATTTCAATGATAAACTAAGAGAAAATCATTAACCGAAAAGAAACATGTGGAGATCTGTTCTGTCACAAGAGAACATGCATTGTATTTGGGCATGGCAGATTTTACGGCAACGGCATAATCTGCAAAGGGAAACCACTCCCATCTTGCGTAAAAACTAAAATTAGCTGCCCTTGAGTTATTGAAAAGGTCATGGCCACTGCTAATCGCAGCAGACACCTTTCGTTACTATCCTTTCCCTTGTTTATCAAAAAGGTATGGTGTTCATACTTTTTATACACAGAATCGGGTGAGAAATGTACTTTATGATATCGACTCGATAATGATATTGTTCACTACCGCAAATAACGATATTTCTGACGTTAAATCGATGTTGCATTCTCCGTGTTGTTGAAGTGTCGAGGCGAATCATACAGTTTTATGCAGTATGAAAGCAATCCCCTAACGTAAAGCTAATTATTTGCGTGGAATTGACACCAACTTGGACGCCATTTTGCTCTTGACTACAATGATATTAGCTCCTTACAATTGGTTCCGACCAATTGTAAGTTTTGATTGTAACTTACAATGATCTTATCCTACAATCGCTTTGTGCAAGTGGATGGCGATTGTAGCCGGTGCCTAAGATCGCGATCTTAAGGATTTACAATAATTGTAGCTCTAAGATCGTTTTGTGCAAGTGGGCCCAGATATTAATTTCTGGATGATATCTAACAAATATGTAAATCATTCAGTGATATCAACAATATGATATCAACATCTCAGCAAGTATCTCAGATACATGATATCAGTATCTCAGTTAAATATGAAACTCCCATTTATACATAAATGTTTAATCTGTCTAACTTGAGTATATAGCTATGTCATATCAATATATCAGCTGCATGGAATTAGTACTTTGGATGTATGATATCAGTATACAAGTGATTTCTTGGATCTCATCTTGATCAATGCTTCTGATATATCACATAAATATCTCTTTTTCAGCTTTATGATATCAGTATATCACCCAAACAATATAAATATTTACGCTATATGACATTGATGTGTCAGGTACATATCAATAACACAGTTTTAAGATGTCAATATCTCATTATATCTAAATTTGGCATGTGCTGATATGATAAAGTTCAATAACTTATACTCTGGATTCCAACACTATATACTATTAAAATATTGCTGTAATATTCATATGATAAAACTGAGATATTAATGTGATAGAGCACATGGTGAGTGATTGAGTGAGTGAGTTTAGTTTTATGCCACACTCAGCAATATTCCAGCTATATGGCAGCGGTCTGTAAATAATCAAGCCAGGACCAGACAATCCAGTGATCAACAGCATGAGCATCAATCTTGGCAATTGGGAACTGATGACATGTGTCAGCCAAGTCAGCGAGCCTGACCACCCAATCACAGAGTCAACAGAGTCGCCTTTTATGGCAAGCATGGGTTGCTGAAGGCCTGTTCTATCCTGGACCTTCACGGGTTGATAGAGCACAGATACTGACCTCACAGCAGAGATTTTGACATGATATACCTGAGATACTGATATGAAATGGATGAGACATTGATATGTTATCTATATTACATATTGATATCATACAACAGTACTGTTATGTAATATAACTGAGATAATTAGATTCTATTATTATCACTATTTCTAAGCTGGTTCCAATTTCCCTTGGTGCCTGTCAACCTGCAGTATGAGATATGGTGCCCAGCTTACATCTGGTACCAGATTTCTGGCCTCAAATACATTATCATGAACCAGCTCTGGTTCCAAATTGTGCAGTGTGCTGCTGCCAGATGCTACATTACTAGACCGGACCAAGTGTACTACCATATATGGCTGTCACAGGAGCTGACAGTCATTTTAGTTGGCTTATTTGGGGATAGTTAGATCTCATTGTTAACTGACAGCCATGAGACCATCTGAAAAGGTATGAAACATTTGTCCCCAGAAGTACTAAGGTCTCACAAAGTGCCATGATCTACTTGAGGTCCATCTATCACATTAGTATCTGAACCTGATTGATATGCCTGATTACTGTTTCAGACCATTTATTTGAGCAGTATTTGTATTGATGCTAAAACTGGTTAATCAGTGTCATGGAGCAGTATTTGTATTGATGCTAAAACTGGATAAACAGTGTCATTGAGCAGTATTTGCATGGATGCTAAAACTGGTCTAGCACTGTTATTGAGCAGTATTTGCATGGATGCTAAAACTGGTTAAACAGTGTCATTGAGCAGCATTTGCATGGATGCTAAAACTGGTTAAACAGTGTCATTGAGCAGCATTTGCATGGATGCTAAAACTGGTTAAACAGTGTCATTGAGCAGTATTTGCATGGATGCTAAAACTGGTTAAACAGGGTCATTGAGCATTTTTTGTATGGATGCTAAAACTGGATAAACAGTGTCATTGAGCAGTATTTGCATGGATGCTGAAACTGGTTAGACAGTGTCATTGAGCATTTTTTGTATGGATGCTAAAACTGGTTAAACAGGGTCATTGAGCAGCATTTGTATGGATGCTAAAATGGTCTAACACTGTCACTGAGCAGTATATATATGGATGCTAAAATTGGTCTAACACTGTGATTGAGCAATGCTTTTGTGGATGAGTGTACAATGACAATTTACTGACAGAACAGTCTGGTAAGTTTGATCACAATTAGCTTCCAGACTGACATTATCTCGACACTCAATGGCTTGTCCAGATACCCAGCACCACAATAATGGGAAGAGCAAACTTGATTGTAAACCTGTCAAAAGGAGCTTTGGGAAGAATATTTAATTTTCTAGATTATTTATAAATAAAAATAATATTGCAACTTACAAAACATTTTTTTCAATAATAGAAGATTTGGGTACTTTGTATTGACAGAAAGGAAACAGATTGTTTTCTCTTTTTTGTTAATCCTCACAATTGGTCTAAGGGAGGTAACTCTAGCATTAAAGCTTTAAAGATGAACTGTTGTGCTTTTATGAACCTAAAAACAAATCTTTCAAACTGACCCATAGCTACACACACATTTTCTGCAATATTTCATCATGCCAGAAACAGTAAAAAGGCATAACAAAATTTTACTTTCCTATGTGCTCCTATGTAATTTCCTATGTGTGATTCCCTATGTTACTGAAATTAATATTCATTACTTTACCTGCACATTCAGTGTAACCCTCAGCTTTATTTCACCTGTATTGCATATGTCTGTTAATGACATAGACCAGATAAACCAGTGATTGATACAATGAGTAACTATCAACACACATGGTAACCAGCCTGGCCACTGCCTTAGACTTGATGGATAAATGGTCACCTCTGTACAACTGTACCAGACTTTTTGAAGTTATGATGCAACTAGATGGCAATAAACAACTTGGTCTGTATTTGTGATTGTTTGTTCTTTGTTACTGATTATGTCTATACATGCACATTGTACTATACAAGTACTGGCCACCCTGGATATACTGCCGCCCAGGATATTGCGCCAAAATTTGTCTGGATGGATGCTGGCGGTATAACCAGGTTTAACTGTATGTGTCAGTAGCTTGTGAACAGGTATAACCCAGTCTCCCCATTGGGCTGAGTATATTCACCACATTTTATAACATGGCAAGATTTTGTGAGAGGCAGATAATGAGGAGTGAAAATCAACAAACTGAGATAGAAGTCAATGGTTGGTGTCAGACAGCACACAAAATATTGATGGCTCACAAAATGTTGAATTCGAGTCTGACAACAAGCAGAACATACCTGACTATAGAACTTGTACAGTTCATCATGGGAAAATTCTATTCGAATCTTTTCTTTTTCCTGAAATTCAAGCATTCATAATATTATTCTTAACATACAAATATTGTCTGAATTACAGAAGCAACAATGACTTGTCAAAGGAAAATAAACCAGACAAAAATAAATGAACATTATGAAAACATATCTACATGTTCTTGCTATTTCTCTCATTCACTATATGTTTAATGTATTCACAATATTTCACTTATATCATGGCATCAAAGTTAAGTAAAGGGGAACCCTTGAAATGGCACACATTTAATGAAACTCATTACTTTGATGTTTCAAACAAACCAAGTATAGAATTTAGTGCAAATATACATCCAAACATCAATGAATCCTGATATAACTAAGGGGAACAAGTCAGTACATCGTATATGAGTTAGCCAACCATGCCTCTGTGAATTAGTAGATAGGCTTTAACTGGCCAACCATATATTACATAAGCTGATCTCATAGATAAGCCAGTCTACTAACTTGACCCCTAAAATCAGTGTCAAATTGGTATGTTTCATACATATGCAGACCTCCCCTGCGATGGGTCCTAATCATGACCAACTCCGACTAGGGTGAAATAGTACACTCTACATATTGTGGTACAAGGCCTTTGGTTTGGTCTGTTTTGAATTGGAATATGAGATACGATCACAATGCTTAATAGAAAAGATAGGCATAGATTTTGACAAAATGATTCAATTTCTAGACAATTTTAGAGAAGGTTAATAGAATGACGAAATGAAAACTGCATCATGGTTTGCATCAACATGTTAAAAATATGTTGATAACAACTGCAGTGAAATCATTGTATATTTATACCCTTGGGCTGCATTACTCACAGCAATCCCTAACATACTGCATCTACTCACTTGTGAAATGGATTAAGGAATTTCCACAGATTTATGCTATAGATTTCATGGTAGGTGTAAACATAAGGATTGTACATACATATGTATTGTATGTACATGAACTATTATTACTTGGTGTCTGACATTGTTAGTGTCAAAGTAAAACGATGAGAAATAAGGACATTCTGCAGCCACTAAAGAATGCGGTTGTAAATATTAGCTTAAATATAAATTTCTTAAGTTTGAAAGCAAAGTCTATTTAAGGTCACGCTTCACTTTTTAAAAGTGAAAATTTCCAAAATTTAAATTATGCTATGTTGTAGTTGTGGAGTACAATAACTGAGATGAAACAAATATCCAGTCAAAGGGAGACAACTCCTCTTCAAGCCTTACCTCAGTTGCCTCATCACCAACTTTGAGTTCAAATAAAGCATTTGGTGACTTTAATTTAGTTTTATTTGACTGCGCCATTTGCAGGTTAAGTCGCCAGTTAACAGCCTCAAGCTGAAATGAGACCAAATTAACATTTGAGATAAACATACATACCATTTCTATACAAATACCAAACCTCTAAATGTACATGCATCGTTGGAAACAATGAAACATAAAATGTATATCAACTGGACAGTTACAGATGACCTCTCACCTGTTTAGGAACCAGAGTTCTCTCCCTTAGCTTCTGGACAGTCTCTTTGGCACAAGTGGTCCACTTCCCTACAATAGCTTGAACCTGTAACAAACAGCTCAATGTCATCATAGTAAAATCGCCAAAAATACCCTCCTCTTCAATCATTGCCTGCAGGGGATTCAAGAAACATGTACAGAGGCACTAGAAGCAATCATCAGATCTCACCTTGTCATCGTCTATCTCCAGCTGCTGCAGCTGGCTTGTGAGGACGGCTGGTTTTGCTGTGTGGTATGCGGCCTGTCAAATCAGGAGACACCAATGTTAGAACTTGTATAACTGTATTTTGTTATGCCCCACTTGTTAAAATCATGCATGAACTTTTCTAGAATGATTTGTCATAAGAGGTGACTAACTGGACTGGGTGGTGAGACTCACTGACTTGGTTGATATATGACACTGTATCCCAGAAGTGTAGATTGATGCTTGTGATATTGATCACTGAATTGTCTGGTCAAGACTTCACTTACTAAAGACTGGAATATTGCTTTAAAAAAAACCCAAAACAGTTTTAAGGATTTATTGCTCAGAACTGTTGCCGTTGGCCTTGTTGAAACATTATAAGGATTCATGGACATGTCATATAATAAACAGTTCCACTTGCTAGGTCAAAGGGTATCCCCATCACAATGGCAAAGTTCTGACATATGGCACTGCATTGTCATTGTCTCTTATTTTTCATAACATAAGCATTTTTTCCTTGTCCATTAAGAAGGGATGTTGCATAATGATAGCTAGAGGTTAGTATCATAACACTAACATTTAAATCATCCATCATTCAATCTACAAACACTACAATACAAGTTCTAACTCACCTGTTGTAAAATAAATTCAAGCGTTTCTAAAACAAGTTCAAGATCAGGGGCAGACAACTCAAATGTTGACTGAAGTTTTTCCTCCTCTTCTTCAGTGAATGTTCTCTCATCCTGGAATCATACAAAATGTCAATCACTTGTCATTAAGTTGAATCATTAAGTTTACTTTTCACTCCTTACCTGTCGCAATATAATAAGAAACATGACTGGAATTGTGAAGATAAAAGTCTCCAGTTTCTGTCATTTCTCAAGATTTCCAATCGGAAGATCAAAATGGATGACAAGGTTACATTGATAGCGTTCTCATTTAATTATACACTTAGCACGCCATACAAACCTTCAAGTGCAGCTTCTGTAGGATGCGGTTTAACAGCAATGGAAATTTTGATGAAGCCAAATCATTTATGATCACCACTGCTTTCTTGATGCTGGAACAGAGTGTGTACAAAATAAAAACAATACAGAGCTCCAGATACGCTTTTGACCATGTGGGTATAATAGCCAGGCAATTGAAACTAAGTTGGTATTTCTATTTTCAAGTGGGTATCTAAACTTTTAAATACCCAATTTGTTTTCAAAATCTGGGTATTCATTTCAAATACGTATAACAGGTGCAACATTGTTATTCAATTATATAATAGGACAAAACTCTCCCAGCAATGCTAAATGATAGCTGATAGCTAATACAGTGTTATCCACTTGTGCAGTGAGAAATAATAAGTGCCTTTGTCTACTTCCATTTTGGTGCAAAAACAACATACCAAGATGGATATTAGATGATATGACAGCAATGTTTTCACACTTACAGTGATTTGGGTTGTTTTTTTTCAAAAACCTTCCCATCAAGTTGTTTCACTTTCAAAACCTGAATAGCTAATTTCACAAGTTCATTTAAAATATCACCGACAACTGATTGATCTGATTGTGAAACACAACAATACATCTAGTAATCCTCTAATGAAGTATTTTTCTGTTTCAAGTGTAAAAAGTACATATTTTACTTTGAGTGTGTTAAAGCTCTCTGACATGCTTGCTCACAACAATACATCTATTAGTCCTCTAATGATTAGTTCACAAAAGGAAAACATTCCAATTGTACATTTCTTCGGCCTACCTTTAGAGTACAGCACCACAACCTTTGACACATGTCATAGTGCTCTTTTACGTAAATGTATGTGATCAGGGTTGTGTTGTGTTGTCTTGGGTTAGATTAGGTTAGCGTAACCCTAACGTCCTCATGAGAAGTTGTGGTGCTGTATTCTAAAGGTGCTCCGCTACTTCATAAAAATCATCATGAAAATCACCCCTCCTACCCATCGAAACACATAAATTATGAACGGTACCTGAAAACCAAGTTTATTCCAGAATATTTTTTATGATAAAGTAGATACTTTAGACAAATAGTGAGCCTAGAGTGGATAGAAATTGAGGTGATTTGCTCTTTAAACAGGATCATGAAATGTCATCAGTCTCTGTGAAGTGTCATCTTAGACATTGATATCTAACCTTTTATTATTTAAAAATACAGTAATTTAGCATTATTGTAACACTGATATCGATTCCGTCATGTTACGGCACTGTTCCACTGATTACAATGAACAAAACATCTACTGCAACTAAGGAGACACGCCCCTTTTGCGTCCCTACCTCGCCGTTGCAGTGAACATAAGCGCCATGTTGAACAGCACGTGATCAAAACAACCAACGCGATGTACATAGTATTATAACTTATGTTTCCTTTACAAACAAATATGTTATATACCTCTTGAAAAGGACATTGTATCGGATTACAGTTTCAATTACATATAATTCAAATAAGTTGCTTAAATGTTTGAGAAATAGGAAAATATCACTTTGAATAATACATGTACATCGCGTGACCAAGGAACATGGCGGCGCCCAGAGAGTACGACAATTATTGTTCTTCGCATCATGGCACTGTTCCACATCGTCAGCTGACATTTCGTTTGTATGTTGCTCTCAAACCTATAAATGAGATTACTGCACTTTGGCGGGCGCACTTTTTCAGATTAATTTGCGCTCCGACCCAAACCCCAAACCCTAACTAAAGTCAAAGATCTCAAAGGTGCTGCGTTCGGTATAATAGTTTTTATGGTCTCTGATTGTAGTCAGTAGACTTCGTTTTGGGGGATACCGTCCGTTGTCCACAGCAATTTATGGCACGGCAAGCATGTTTTGCATTTTTTCTCGACTAACGAATCACATCAATTCACTGTGTTGTAAACGTCCCAGTGAGGCTGAAGGGGTCGTTGTCGGCTCAGGTACTACAGAAATGCACCCCAGGTACCTTTCTGTATACAGAGGTGTACCCAAGCCAAAGTAAATCTACTGTAGTGATCAATCAACCAATCAACGTATTAGCGGTTAATTCTCTGAAGGAAAGATATTGTTTTTACACTCGCACTTCAGGACAGGGTGTAGTCAGTAAAGATCAATAAATCTACACTCATAAACACTGCCAAATGACACACTTGACAAATCCTCTGAGTATGATAAAAGCAATCAGTCAGAGTGTTATTGGTTAATCCTTTGATCAATGTTTGTTTTTGTAACTTAGATGATAAACCGTCTTGCATCACTTACATGCACATATTAAATAACATGTAATACATTTGCTGCATTAGACCTTAATTTATAATGTTGAGTATATACTCCAGACAGGAGACATGCCAAATGGGAATCTTTGTTGAGTAATCTGAGTGGTGTAACCACTAATTATACCTGTTATAAATTCATTACCTGACCGTCAAGTGAATGATGACAAATAACACGTGTAGGTTTATGCATGTACTACCGAATGTGTGTTACAGCAAGGGAGAAGTAATAGCTGTATTGCATGCAGCCTGAAAACTCTTATGGGTCGAAACGGTTTTGAGGATACCAATGGAACTTTGTTGTTACATAAGGAATACATATAAGCATCTTTTGTACACTTGTGTAAATAGGTATAATCAGTTTCTTAAGTAAGAAAAATTTTAGTGATTGTAACCCAATAGCAAAGTCATTGTTATTACTTTAGGGATTCAAATAAATCCAATGTATGTTTTTATTATTATAGATAATAGACCAGGGGCATAGCTACCAAAAATTACACATAATATTTGCTATGAAAGTTGGGCCACCCCTCCATACTATTGAAATATAAAGCTTTGCAATCTGTTGTTGACTCATACAAAACAAATGGCTTGCTATGTACCTGTAGACGTCATATGTTTACATGACATGGTAAAAAACACAGAAGTAAGATCAAATTACCATTCAGGTATAAGAAAAAACCCACACTGCTGGGATACTTTATTACAATCAGACAAGTAATACCAGGGATATTTTCAAAATAACAACATGTTATGGGCATCCACCCTTCTCACAGTTTAGGGTGAAGGAATTCTGCCAGTAGCCCAGTCCTCATGTCCATAATGACCAACTGGCAGCTTGGGTTTTGTAATTAGACCTTTGGCGAGAAAATTAATTGCTCCGCATCAGTACCCCTTTAAGACATCTGGTTTTGTCTAGCAGGGATGTACAATGATACGATTAGCACAAAATAAATTCAACATTTAATGTTGTATTCTTTTCATTTACAGGAACTGAAGTATAAATGAAAGATTAGCCCAATCATCTGATCCAAACTGTATCACCATGCCGTGGGGACAAGTTGTCATTGGCCCTCCAGGTTCTGGGAAAACAACATATTGTACTGGCATGTCAGAATTTCTAACTGGTCTTGGTAGGGAGGTTGCAGTGGTAAATCTAGATCCAGCTAATGACACACTACCTTACAAATGTGCTGTGGACATATCTGATTTGATCACACTGAGTGATGTCATGGACAACTTGAAGCTCGGACCAAATGGAGGACTTATTTACTGCATGGAATATCTGGAAAAGAATTTTGATTGGTTGAAAGACCAACTGGAGAAGGTCAAGGTGAATTACATACTGTTTGATTTCCCAGGTCAAGTGGAACTGTATACTCATCACAACTCTGTCCGTAATGTGTTGGTGGAGCTACAAAAGTGCAGCTACAACCTGGTAGCTGTGCATCTTGTGGATTCACACTACTGCAATGAAGCAGGCAAATTTGTGTCAGTGTTGCTCACTTCACTGTCAACAATGCTGCAAATGGAGTTGCCGCATGTGAATGTGTTATCAAAGGCAGACTTGATAGAGAAGTATGGGAAGCTGGCATTCAACCTTGACTTTTACACCGAGGTGCTTGATCTCAACTATCTCCTGGACCATCTGCAGGTGAGGGGTAGGGGAGGTAATCGTGTGTGACTGGTTATGTTTGCAGTCATTATAGATGTAATGGTGTTGTTTTAGCCCTTTTACTTCTGAAAAAAAAACATGATAAAACTATAAAACGATAAAACTATGTTAAAAGAATTGTTTATTATAATTTAGTTACAAGGCTCAGTTAATAATCAGGTTCTATATACACAACCTGCTTAAATCAATTGTTTTCATTGACTGAAATAGCGCTAAATTTGCTTGACATGGCACATCAAATATTAATGGCACAGATAAAATGTTTGAACAAGCGCTAAACTAATAAACAATACATACATCATTGACATGTCTTTGTCATAAACTTAAACGGTCTAAATGTACTTTTGAACTTGTTTTGTTAGACCTGATTACTGAGGATCAAACCCTTATCTTCTATTCAGGATGACCCAGTGTTCCAGAAGTACAAGAAGTTAAATGAGGCCCTGATTGGTGTGATCCAGGACTACAGTCTGGTCTCCTTTGTGATGCTCAACATACAGGTATTGCAACCAACCTCAACGCTAGTGTAAGAAATAAGGCCCGTTTGACTGACTGGGGTGGGCCAGCTTTGTGATGGACGGTCCAAATTTACAGCTAGCCAGCCAGATAGTCTGGTAGAATTTGTTACACTGATAACACTCAAAGTAGGAGATCAGATTTGAATTTTTGCTTTGAGAAAAAATAGCCAAGATAAGAGTTAAATGAATCAGATAGAAGGAAACAAAGGGGCAATGTGTTAGGAAAGTGTATTTGGCCATAAGCTAATGTGAGTAACTTTGTTAGTGGGTTGCTTGGGTGACTGACACTGCATTTACTATGACTGTCTCTAAATAATGAAGCTTTGTCCAGACTAGTCATTGACTGACATTATGACCATCAATCTGTACCACTGGGATACAGAGACGAGTCATGTGCTAAAGGGTCTTTCACCATGTATGATAGGTCTGTCATGTTTTTATGCGTCAAGTTTGGCCATTTCTTTTAGTCAGTGTGTCACATTATTTGGAATTGTATAATTTTGCAAAAACATATGTAACCTCTGCTAAGATGGTCATGTTTAAAAGTAGTCAAATCAGAATGAGTCATTTCCATGGTTAGCAGTCCAGGTAAAATATTCTATACTGGATGATGTCTGCTGACTAGACCTGGGCTCCTGTCACGAAGCTCTAAGGTGATCATAAGTCACTAAGGTAATCTTAGTGCAGTGTTAAAGAATGGGAGTTAAAGTTAACCTTAGTAAAGGGTGCTTTATGAAAGGAGCCCCTGGAACACCATTGGAAAGATATCAATATACCAAGAACAAACTGAAATAATGAACTTTGTTTCTGCTGTGTGATGTGATGCATTTCTCAAAAGAAAGATGCCTCTTAGCAGTTTGCTCACTTTCTGATGTGGAAGAGGTGATCATATTTGCAGACTCACTGACTTAGTTGATGCCTGTCACTGTATGTCAGTTGTGTTTGTCATTACACATGATGTCAGTCACTGGAGTTTTTGGTCCTGACTTTACAATACAGACTGCCTACACATAGCTGTATTGGTGCTAATTGTGGCATTAAACAATGAACTTGCAACACAGGTGTACTAAGTCACTACCAATTGTTTGATCAGAATTCTAGAAGTTGGTGAGTCAGTTTTAGCTTGAAAACGGTGTAAGCACCTACACCAAAATGTTGTCTTATAATTAGAATGATAGGATTTATTATTGAAGTCCAGTTTGTGTGAACATAGGCCCTGTGTCATTTATTACACTGCTTATACTGAATCTAGCAAACCCTAGGAGAAGGTCGTGTCAACTAACCTTTCCAACTGACCAATCACAACACAGCTTTCCAAATTGCAAAAATTGACATTTGCTCATACCATTTGAACTTTTAACTCGAAAAAGTGAACACGAATGATTCTGAATGCTTTTTTACGTATGATGATTACGTGATGCACATGGAGCATGCCACAACAGACACTAAACAGTCGCTGAAAACAGCGCTTTTGTCAACTTTCAAGGATTTCAGCTTGCAGAAATATTAGTGTATGGTAACCATCTCATCAGAAAGGTCAAATGTCTCTATTTATGTGAATTTTTGTTTAAGAGATCAGTGTCTGTGACTGGGGAATTTGGTAACTCTTGCCAAACCCTAAACTGTAGCCAATGTCTGACTGGTTAAATCTATTCAGCTGTCTTGCATTTGACTGGATATTCATAGGTTGTTCAAAGGTTAGCTGACATGACCTTCTACTAGGGTATGTTAGACTCAGTATAGCAGTGGAATGAATAAAACTGAGTCTAAGTTTACGTAGACTGTATTGAAGTCAGGACCAGTTTCCCTACCTAATGTTGACATATGTGACCAGGACAAGGAGAGCATGCTGCGTGTGATGAAGTCTGTGGACAAGGCTAATGGTTACGTGTTCGGGGATACAGAGGAGAGAAGCATCCAGTCTCTGCTGTCCTGTGCGGTGGGGGCCGAGTTTGAATACGACAAGATCAGGGATGTTAGGGAGAAGTACATGGACATTGATGCCGAGGCAGAAGATCAAGACGACTTTCCATGATTACAGGACCAGTTAATGACCACGTTGTGCAGAGGTGGACGTAGGATTTGTTAAGATTGTAAATCTGAACTTTTATATGTGTATGTGTTAGTGAAGTTTGTTCAAAATTGCCTCTGTTCACACAATCTGTGAATATAATGGTCATATGACTATTGACTGTTAACTTTCTAGTTCTTCTCAGAAAGTGATATCATCATTACAGTACTTGGCTCATTATTTGTCCTTATCACCACTTGACAGGTTTGATTCCCCATATATCTTATGTCTCTTGACATGATATTGCTGGAATATTGCCAAAGGCGGCATAAAACCAACCTCACTCATTCACTTTCTTCATCACAGTTGTAATTTGGACATGTGTTATGATTTGGATGTGTCAGCACTCTCAGCTTTTTAACTAACTTCAACCTGTCATCTGGCTGTTTTCCTACTTCATCCAGTTCTTAAAGATCTGGTGTCATCATTGGATGATCTAATTTGTAAGTGTCAATCTTTAAGGATGTGTTTCTCTCCAGGAGTGCCAACCCTTGAAGGTCCCAGGGTAGAAGATGCCTTCAGCAACCCATGCTTGCCATAAAAGGCGACTATGCTTGTCATAAGAGGCGACAAACAGGATCGGGTGGTCAGGCTCACTGACTCGATTGACACATGCTCATGTTGTTGGTCACTGGATTGTCTGGTCCAGACTCGATTATTTACAGACTGCCGCCATATAGCTGGAATATTGCTGAGTGCGGCGTAAAACTAAACTCACTCACTCACTCCAGGTGTACTCCTTACAGCTCTTTACTAGGATAGGGGTGGGTATGAATTTACTCATCTTGATTTGTATGACTCTGTGGACATTGTGGACTGTGGAGGCCATTCTTCTTGCTGACTTGACAGGTTGGTCCGCAGTTTAGCACAAATATCCATGTAATTCTTATTTAACATATTTTGTGTGAACAATTTATACAAGTGATAAATATTTCAAGACTTGTGAATTTGTTTATTTTTTTTTATTTGAACACTTATTTGATTAAGTGGCAACAAGTTTGATGAAACAACACACAGTTCAACAACACCTAATAGGTAACTATGGTAAGTTGGAGTATTTACAACTTTTCAGATTCTTAAAACTGCAAAGATGAATCCAACATTATTATATTAAGAATGTACAAGTATATACATGAATGAATTACCCTGATAATGAAGAGTTTAAAACGTAAAACATTTTCTGAACCACAAAGGAGTCATCATATCAATGCAAATAAAGCAGGGAATATTTTGCGATGAGACTTAAAGGACAAACGTCAATATCTGGCAAGGAAAGAAAGTGATTTATGTGGCAGCAATATTTCAGAAGTGCTGATCCCCAAGAAAACACAGTGATGGTCATGAATCATCACCAGAAATGACCATGAAGGCTGGTATGCCATATGCACCTTTGTTTCACAGCCACTGTCGTGAGCATAGGCGGTGGGGTAGTGTTTAAAGTGTTCGCTCTGTTTGAATCCCATTTTTGGTGCCCTCAGTGGTGATATTGTTGGAGTCATTGCTAGAATCATGTAAAATCACACAATAGTGTTATCATTACCGGATGTTTCCTTTTATGAATCAAAACCGTTCAGAAATAAAGGACTAGTTAAACCCTATGAAAAAGGTGAACATTTCAAGAGTGCATGGAATTTTGCCCCAAATCAGGGTAAAAATAAACTCACTCGTTTGTGAACAGATACATAGTAATTCCTGGAACACCGAAAGGCATTTTACTTAACATCTTTAATTATTGTCAGTATTGTTCATACTACATTCTGAAGAGTTACACCATCACGTTGGGTGGGAGGTGGGCACATGTCAGATTGTTGTCCACACAACGCAAAGATACCGTTGGTGATGAACGCCACTCTCGATAGCGAACGCCAAGAATATCAGTCTTGGACATATTCATTTCTTCATGCCATCGTGCATGTGGATCAGAACAATGACATGAAGAAATTGGTCGCCAACTCGTATTGGATCAGGGCCACTGGAACAGTCAACAAGTGAAGGAGTACATGCCGAGAGTGCGCGATATCGTCATCACTCATGTGTACGCACACAGCGTTCTCCTGTCATCCCACAACTTATCTCCCACCGTGTGAATATGAGGTATCAGTGGTGTAGGAGCGTCATCACGGGAATAATATGCGTTGGGCTAAGGTCGTTATTTTCCAACGATTTTTTCCTCGATTTTCATGACTGAGGTGTCGAGTTTTAAGACGTCATAATGACCCTGGCACAGTTACAGGTCAAGAGTTATCGGGACATCGCTGCACCTTGTGCTGGCCAACATCCGTCTTTGAACATGATAATGCACGTGTTCACCAAACCAAGATTGCGACCCATTTCCTCCAGCTGCGAAACATCCACCCATGACATTTTGCCTGACTGAACACGTTCAGGGCGTAGAAAACGTCAGCATCAAGATTTATCCCCAATCTCACTGAACTCGGTGCTGCTCTTACTGATGAGTGGATAAAACATGGTCAAAATGGCACTGACCTACTGATCGGGAGCATGTGTCAAATATCATGGGCATGAAAATAGATAATAATTAAATAAAGATAAATAAAAATTGGTGTTAGTGACGTTGACGGCAGAATGGTAATAACGAATTTAACAACCGATCAGTTTCACGACAATCTAACCACGGGAACCATTAGAAATCGTTAGATCTGATCGCCTACCCCTAGTGGACATGATCATGTCTTTTGCTAATACCATACAGATCATGGAATGCGTCTTGATGATTCCAGAGGATAAATCATACTTATTAGATCATATAAACCTTTCTTTGCTGATGTTGCTAGGTGTCTCTAAGTGCAGAGACATGTCAACCTCATCCCACGTAATTAAGGCTTCCAACGTATTCAGAGATAAATCACACGTTTTCCCAGTGAATACATTTCAGTGTAAGATATGTCATAATACTACCCCAAAGAGGTAAACGAACACCATAGTTGCACGTTACCATAGTGCAAGGGGGTATCAAAATGTAGTGAGCCTCACCACGACAATGACATAAATGCAGCTGTTTTTATGTTTTCATTTTATACATAATATCTGTCAACCTCAAGCAAACTGGTTTGCTATGTTTGCTATATGCTATGTTTGAGGTGGGTAGGAGTCAGCTAAAATCAAACATACATCTTAAAGTGCATAATAAAATCAATTTGAAGCTACAAACGCTTGTTAAAGTGACCCTTCACCATTCAAACTTGGTGCCAAGGGTTTAAACTAAATACTGAATGGTCACACAAGTGTCAGCTCCCAATATATTGTAATCAGTGCCAGCTTGACTATGTGGACGTAATGTTTATAAAAGTTTTTAAAAAAAAACAGTCCCCATTCAGTACCATTCTGAACATATTTTATATGATATTATCTGCGGACATACCATTATCCAAGAGGTGCCAAATTACATATCGTTTTCATTTGCTGCAATTATTTTACAAATATTACAACCCAATGTGTTGTCATGACTCATATCTCGTGAACCACACTTCTCACATATGTGAAACGTTCGATATGGCTTTGCTAATGACCCCTTCACAATAAAATGGGAACTTTACAAACACTAAATATCGAGAATATATATAGTTAGGCTCACTACGTTTTGATATCCCCTCGTATTTCTTACAAGTCATTGCAACCAAATACACCTGATATGTTCACAGAACTACAGTTAATAATGTTATGTCATGCCATAATGAATATACAGTCCTCTTTAACATCTTTTGAGTATACACGCAGGTCAACCACAACACAAACACTTGAGGGCCTGACGAATCTCTCTACAGCAGAGCCAGCAGACTGGGACGAGGAAGGACTTGGCAAGGACGAGCCACATTGCCACATGACTGACCATGTGCAGAAGGCTGCACTTCCGGTGGGTAAGACAGGGGTAGGCGATGGTGGCGAACTCCAGGATGAAATATGGTGTGTACAGGGCGATAGTGATGATGATGGACGAAATGGCGTCAACAGGTACCTGGATGTGCTCACCATAGAACAAGAGATTCCGGGACAGGTATCCTGGAAGATGGACGTACACCATCAAGATGACTGATGCTAAAATACACAACAGTTGGGGGAAGTAACTGAAAATTACGTACAGGTGGGCCGATGTTTCATCACTCACTACCCTCGTACATGCAAGCACAGATGAAGAGTTACGGGGTGATGATGCACCAAAGTACAGCGGGACCAGTGTTATAATGGACAGCAGCCAGATGACGAATCCTAGAACTATCGGCATGATGACCTCAGCTTTGTTGGGCGCATACAGATGATGTGACGTTATTCTGTGGATGTAGAAGACGTTGATGAGGAAGAGACCAAGACAGGTGACTGACGGAACCAGGGACGTCCGGAACAGCATCAGCGTGTTGTGGGTGTGGCAGGAGAAGATCCACTTCTGTCTGATGGAGACGTCCAGAAGAAGCGGACAGACTAAAACACCCATGAGGAGGTCTCCTACAGCAACGTTCAGGATGAGGAGATGCTTGGTGGACTGTCTGAGGACCGCGGAGGTGGTGATGAGGAGTATCAACAGCATGTTGAAAGTAATAATGAGCAAGGTGAACAGTAAAAGGAGTCCTTGACCTTCATGCCTGTCTGTGCCCCCTAACAGCATCTGCAACCACGGAATTCATATTAGACCAGATGTTTTCTTAAAATGTGGTTGATTTATCCTCGGCCTCTAAACAAATGTGAAATCAAACGCTTTGGTACATTGAATAACAAAGGTAAATAAATGTAATAAATACGAACCTCTTTGGATATATTAATACCACATTAATAAACACATTATTCAACATACTGTTAACAAACGGTTATAAAAGTACTTTTCTTACAAACATCAAAACACGAGATAACCAAGCCCCCCTAGGTTATTGGAAGGAATTACGGCAAATTTGAAGGAATTGGATCTCAAATGTAAACAAATGCAGTCCACTCGCGAAACAATGGCAGCGATGTCGGCAGTTTATCGGTAATAACACAAACAACGTCCCTATCGGAAACAATGTCGGTAATACTTTAAACACGTTCCGTGATTTGTCGGTCGCGTCCTGAAACTAACACATCAAAACATGGCGTCACCGGAAGGAGCACCCGTCTCGGTGAGTTTTGTTTTTAGTTTCTACTGTTCTCATTTTTATAAATATCCGTCTTTGGCGGATACGTTTGATACGTGTTGAATACGTTTAGGCATGAGGTGTTTTCGGAGCTATAGAATATTTTTAAGGAAAAGACCGTCACTGCAAAAGAGCGTCATAAGTCATGCCCCCGGATACTTCCTATGTTCATACGTAAACAACCTTCATCTCCGAAGATGGCCGAGCGTGTTTCAAGTATTACCGACATTGTTTCCGATAGGGGCGTTGTGTTTGTGCGGAAACCTCACTGAAGAAAAAAAACTGAGATTGATGCGACATGCCTCTATTTTTTTTAAAAGACAAGCACATTGCATTGACTCGCACATTCACACTGACAGAACAGGTAGCAAATAACATGAAAAACACACTTTAGCAAACAGGGACAATGTCTAGCACATGATGGATGAAATGACGCTTTCATGTTATTTACAGTCTTTGTATATTTCCTGCCTACAGATCAACAGATTAGAAGTTTTGGACTTCTAATCTCCATCCCGTATCCTCCCCATCCCTATCCCAATCCCCAGATCACAGACGCAGACAAACAGACACACAGACACACAGACAGACACATAGACGCACACGACACACAGGCGGACACGACACACGCACAGACAGACAGACACACACAAACACGACGCACGCACACAGACACACGACATGCGCACACACAGAGATACAGACACAAACACACAGACACATGCACATACGACACGCACACATACGCACGCGCACAACATTCATTTTCTGTGCGGGGTGCGGAGTTAATGTAAATAGTTTTGTTTTTTTAGCAATAGTACGTATTCTTTCCAAATGTTGCTATTCCACTGCCATTTTCTAATATGACTGAATTCATGTATAATACTTTATCTGACCATATAGGATGGACGACCATTCACTGTCGCATCGGATAATGTTGTGTGGACTGTGTAATTAATCAGTATTTGCGTTTTATCACCCCGGAACCTCGTAACCCGAATCCAGCCTTCTTACTGTTCGAATTCCACGTGAGGAACTGTGAGCACATTAACGTCTCTACCGTTTGCATTACAAAGGGCGACAGTTCTCACATACACATACCCTGTCTGCCAACTGTGGCAGTCAGTGCCAAGAATTCTGGAGAATGCTGTCTCCACTGTATGGGGTTGACGATGACGTCAACGCTGATGAATGTTACCGTATGTTACAACGCCCGGTGCCTCTCAGGGTTGCATGGTCGCTGTATTGCCCTCTATACAAATGGATGCTATCCAAATATTACCTACGAAGATTGTTGACCCCGAAATATGGTGTAGATTACATGGTACAGTTGGCATGACGGAATATATTTGTACCAACATGGTTTAAGAATTATGATGACATGCGAAACAGTTGAAAATTCATTTTTGTTTGTTGTTTAACGCCGAATTCAATGTACCGTGTAAGTAACTGATTCTGGACGAGAAAATCCAGTGATTGAAATTACGAACATCGATCTAGGCAACTGGGATACGATGACATGTATCGACCTAGGCAGTGAGTCTGACCACCCGATACTGGAAAAAATGCGTTCGATGTGCATAAAGATTCTTGTTATTTTGACTTGCGTGTTTTGGACTTCACGAATATGAAGTTTTGAAACTTACAGGCATAAAGGACTACACATTCGTCCATTCTTTCTAACGCTTCATACGTAAGTTTCATAATTCTAGGTTATGATTTCATACTTTTGTTAATAAATGTATTTTAATGAAATGTAATATTGGACAAGGGATGTGTTAGGGCGAAATATTCGCTCTGTATTGGTCCGGGAGTCCGTGCAACACGACGTGAAAACCCACAGTCGTGCCCGTGGGTTAACACTGCACAAGACACGTGCCCGTGGGTTAACACTGCACAGCGGGAAAAGTAACCTATCTCCGGGGTACGCATTCCTAGAGAACATACATCTAACCCATTAGACGGGGACTATTAGTCTTTCTGACAGTTCCTGAACCACAATATATGCCCCCGCATCCGACAAACCGACACTGCCAGGATACAGACATAAATAATATAGTCTAGATTTTCCACGGGTTCTCTATCTTCCATTTTACTGGACCTCCCTTTCAGTTTAAATTCAGTGTATTCTATCCATAAACAGACGCGTAGCCGTAGTTACATTGAGTCATTCCGCACTCAAAGTTCACCAACTTTCACTCAACGTTCACTAAATCCCGCTCTAACGAGAAATTGCCTAGAATTTCAAAGCACACATTTTTAAGATCTACATCGGAAGTGAATAACTGATTCATTTATCAGTATTCGGCGCTTCCTAGAAGTTAGATCTTCTTTCTAATTGTTACAGGAGCGGTGGGATAGCCTGGTTATTGACCTGGGTTCGATTCATCACTTATGTGTATTGTATATGAAGCCTTTTTTGATGTCCCCGGCCGTGATCTTGTGAGGATATTGCTTTAAGGGTAAAACCAGACTCAGTGTAATTGTTATAGGGGTGGCTGGGTAGCCAAGTGGAAAACGGCCCGGGTTCAATTCCCCACATGGTTACAATGTGTGAAGAACATTTTTGGTTTCCCCCTCAGTGATGTTGATGGAACATTCCAAAACGCCAAACCATACTCACTCACTCACTCACTCACTGAAGTTGTCATAGGAGCGGTGAGGTTGCCAAGTGGATAAAGACCCGAGATTCGATTCCTAACATGGGTACAAAGTGTGAAGCTCATTTTCGGTGTTACCTGTCTCTTGACGTGATTTTGCTGGAATATTTCTAAATGCGGCATAAAACGTCAGTCTCTAATTGCTATATAACCTTTACCAAAAATTAATATTCTGCCTTGAAGTAGATACTGTTGTATTTCGAGTGCGATGGCTGAAATCTGCCTTGAAGAAGGTGTGTTTCATTTACATCATAGCGTGTCAGGCAGAGGTCAGAGAAGAGCCGAAAATGCGCATGTTTTTGATACACGAATGCGGAATAATATTGGGGACGAAAGCTCCCAGATTTACACACACCTGCACGTCAGTGAAGATGGGGGACGTATATCCTATTACAACGTCTGTACATACCGCTGGGCCACCTTCCCTGGTGCAGACAGTCTTGTGTAACAGGAAGTGACGACTATAAGGGTGGCGGTCATTGCCCGACAAACGTGCATAATATACACTGCCAAGTAGATCTTGGAAGGATTCCCTGGCCACTTCGACAGTGCTTCCGCACACAATGAAACATTGGTTTCTACGTGTTTTTAAGAATCTCACAGACACTTGCGACTGTCTCAAAACAGCTGGTCTGTCAGTTTGTGATGTGTTTAATTGTTTAGTGTAGTTCAGGTCGTACTGGTGGAGAGTGATGTTTCAGCTGATTTTGAGCGTTCTCTAGGCCCGAATACGACTGCTTTCTGTTGACAGTCGCAGTGTATCGATAAACTATATTTGCTAATATTAACAACGTAAATACGTATAAGAAACATACAAAGAAGAGGCGAATAACAGCATCGGGTGGTCAGATCCGCTAACGTGGATGTCACCGTGCCCAGTCTCGATTATTCCTAGACTTCCATGATATAACTGGAATATTGCTAAATGCTGGGTTACACATCAAACAAACATATAAGCAATTTGCATTGCAACTCCATATAAATTAACGTATATTTTGTAATTCAGATGAAAGACGCTTGTGTGTTACAAACGTTCATCCTGTAAGGACCAAAGTACAGAATAGACCTTCAGGACACCCCGTTAGTGAGTGAGTTTAGTTTTACGCCGCATTCAGCAATATTCCAGCCCATATGGCTGCGGTCGGTAAATAATCGAGTCTGGACCACATGATCCCATGATCAACAGCATGAGCATCAATTTGTTTAATTGGGAACTGATGACATGTGTCAACTCAGTCAGCGAGCCCGACCACCCGATCCCGTTAGTCGCCTCTTACAACAAGCACAGTCGCCTTTTATGGCAAGTATGGGTCGCTGGTCCTATTCTACCCCGGACCTTCACGGGTTTCAGAACCCCGTGACGTCATCAAGAACAGACTAAACAGATATTATGGGGGATAAAACGTGGAATAGATTTCTGCATCATCCACTGACTATGCTGTCGACTAATTAAATCGACGTTAACGCTGTATTCAGAAATATTCCAGCTACACGAGAACAATAGGTAAAAAATCATGGTAACGAGCGTTGGTCTCCATAACCGGGTAGGTCACGTTCACTGAGATGACGATTTAGTGACACTGAGCTCTTCTTTAGCTTTATAAGTTCGCAGTGTGTTTATAATGGTGAAGTTTCCATGTTTTCATGCAACGTATACTATCTAGTATTAACTCTTCATCCCATTTTATGTGTGCACTGTTACCCGTGAAGATCAGGAGTGGGCCTTAAGCAACTCATCCATGTCGCAGTAGGCGACTAACGGGATCGGATGGTCAGGCTCGCTGACGACATGCCATCGTATCTCTCTCAAAGGCGTAGATCGATGTTTATGCTGTTGCTCACTGTATTGTTTGGTGTAGACTCGAACATGTACATGCCGCCGTCATATAGCTGGAATGTTGCTGATTACAAACAAACCCACCCTCCAACCCCCACCATCCCTGAAGCAACAACAAAGTAGAAAAATTTAAAAAAGGCATTAAGAAAACAACAACAACAACAACAAAAACGAAAACCAACCTATGTAGCATGTAAGTGTATCCCGTGAGTCTCATGTAAACGTGTGAGTAGTGACTTCACGTATGCATACTATCATTTCTCAGTTGATTAGATCAATGCTCACGATGTCACTGGCACAAGTCGATTATCTGTAGCTCAAAAACTTAGTATTGTTGAGTGCAGCGTTAATATTGTTGAGACAGACACCTCGGAAGGGAAAACTGATGATTCAGCGTGCTGTGGTACTGTGAAAATAGTCCACCTACCTGTTGGTACTGAGGGCCCCCTGGGTAAGACACAAACATGTCGAGGTGATTCGGAGACAACATGTCGGTGCTTCTCTACAGCCGCCAGCCAAGGTGTATATCTGACTGGAGTTCGCGATGGTCTTCTGCCGCGACACCAGGCGCCTGTCAGAGCAGGGACAGCACTGTGGCAGAAAGCCGAAAGCAGCGCTCTGCCATTGTAAAAATACCCGCGAGCTGTCTCGTTTCTTTCTTTGTTGGAGCGAACAACCCAATAATGCATATAAAACATATCGAAACATAAAAATATTGTGGAAAATAGTTACAGTGTCGTTTAGTACACGTTCTCCATGTGAAGGGCCGTAGTCGTGTGGTAAAGGGGTTTGCTCTTAACGTCTCCAGGGTTCGATACTCGACTGGGTGTAAAAGGTGGAAACCTTCATTGTTAACGTTTACCAGAATGCTTAGCTATTTCCCTGTTTCAGAACCTTTCTTGCTTTAAAAGAGAAAATACCGCCGGGTAACGATAACACGAGTGAGTGGGCGATATTTTACGCCGCTTTTAGCAATGTTCTGCAATATCACGGCGGGGGACACCAGTGATAGGCTTCACACGCTGTACCCATGTGGGGAATCGAACCCCGGTCTTGGGCGAGACGAGCGTACGCTTTAACCACTACGCTGCCCCACTAATCATAACAGGTCAGTCTCAGTCTCCATATTCCAGCCTCAGTCACCACATCCCAACCATACTCCAGCCTCACTCTCCACACCCCAACCTTACTCCTCAGTCTCCACACCCCAACCTTACTACAGCCTCTGTCACCACATCCCAACCTTAATCCAGCCTCAGTCTCCACACCCCAACCTTATTACAGCCTCAGTCTCCACACCCCAACCTTACTACAGCCTCAGTCTCCACACCCCAACCTTACTACAGCCTCAGTCTCCACACCCCAACCTTACTCCTCACTCTCCACACCCCAACCTTACTACAGCCTCACTCTCCACACCCCAAACGTACTCCTCAGTCTCCACACCCCAACCTTACTCCAGCCTCTGTCTCCATACCCCAACCTTACTCCTCAGTCTCCACACCCCAACCATAGTCCAGCCTCAATCTCAGCACCCCAACCTTACTCCTCAGTCTCCACACCCCAACCTTACTCCTCAGTCTCCACACCCCAACCTTACTACAGCCTCAGTCTCCACACCCCAACCTTACTACAGGCTCAGTCTCCACACCCCAACCTTACTACAGCCTCAGTCTCCACACCCCAACCTTACTACAGCCTCTGTCTCCATACCCCAACCTTACTCCTCAGTCTCCATACCCCAACCTTACTCCTCAGTCTCCACACCCCAACCTTACTACAGCCTCACTCTCCACACCCCAAACGTACTCCTCAGTCTCCACACCCCAACCTTACTCCAGCCTCTGTCTCCATACCCCAACCTTACTACTCAGTCTCCACACCCCAACCATAGTCCAGCCTCAATCTCAGCACCCCAACCTTACTCCTCAGTCTCCACACCCCAACCTTACTCCTAAGTCTCCACACCCCAACCTTACTACAGCCTCAGTCTCCACACCCCAACCTTACTACAGGCTCAGTCTCCACACCCCAACCTTACTACAGCCTCAGTCTCCACACCCCAACCATACTCCAGCCTCAGTCTCCACACCCCAACCTTACTACAGCCTCAGTCTCCACACCCCAACCTTACTACAGCCTCAGTCTCCACACCCCAACCTTACTACAGCCTCAGTCTCCACACCCCAACCTTACTACAGCCTCAGTCTCCATACCCCAACCTTACTCCAGCCTCAGTCTCCACACCCCAACGTTACTCCAGCCTCAGTCTCCACACCCCAACCTTACTACAGCCTCAGTCTCCACACCCCAACCTTACTATAGCCTCAGTCTCCACACCCCAACCTTACTACAGCCTCAGTCTCCACACCCCAACCTTACTACAGCCTCAGTGTCCATACCCCAACCTTACTCCAGCCTCAGTCTCCACACCCCAACCATACTCCAGCCTCAGTCTCCATACCCCAACCATACTCCAGCCTCAGTCATGATACCATCCACCTTACTGCAGCCTCAGTGATCATACCACCTAATTACTACACCCTCAGTAATCATACCCCACCTTACTACAGCCGCAATCACCACAACACACCTTACTACAGCTACAGTCATCATACCACCACCTTACTACAGCCTAAGCCATCATACCACCACCTTACTACAGCCTCAATAATCATACTCAACCTTACTATAGCCTGTCACCATCACCCACCGTACTACAGCCTCAGTCACCACACTCCCACCTTACCACAGCCTCAGTGATCATACTCCATCTTACTGCACTCTCAGTTATCATACTACCACCTTACTAAAGCCTCAGTCATCATACTACCACCTTACTACAGCCTCTGTCACCATACCCTCATCTTACTGCACCCTCAGTCACCATACCTACATCTTACTGCACCCTCACTCACCATACCCTCATCTTACTGCACCCTCAGTCACCATACCCTCACCTTATTGCACCCTCACTCACCATACCCTCATCTTACTGCACCCTCACTCACCATACCCTCATCTTACTGCACCCTCAGTCACCATACCCTCGTCTTACTGCACCCTCAGTCACCATACCCTCATCTTACTGCACCCTCACTCACCATACCCTCACCTTACTGCACCCTCACTCACCATACCCTCATCTTACTGCATCCTCACTCACCATACCCTCATCTTACTGCACCCTCAGTCACCATACCCTCATCTTACTGCACCCTCACTCACCATACCCTCATCTTACTGCACCCTCAGTCACCATACCCTCACCTTACTGCACCCTCACTCACCATACCCTCATCTTACTGCACCCTCAGTCACCATACCCTCATCTTACTGCACCCTCACTCACCATACCCTCATCTTACTGCACCCTCAGTCACCATACCCTCATCTTACTGCACCCTCACTCACCATACCCTCATCTTACTGCACCCTCAGTCACCATACCCTCACCTTACTGCACCCTCACTCACCATACCCTCATCTTACTGCACCCTCAGTCACCATACCTACATCTTACTGCACCCTCAGTCACCATACCCTCATCTTACTGCACCCTCACTCACCATACCCTCATCTTACTGCACCCTCACTCACCATACCCTCGTCTTACTGCACCCTCAGGCACCATACCCTCATCTTACTGCACCCTCACTCACCATACCCTCGTCTTACTGCACCCTCACTCACCATACCCTCATCTTACTGCACCCTCAGTCACCATACCCTCACCTTACTGCACCCTCACTCACCATACCCTCATCTTACTGCACCCTCAGTCACCATACCTACATCTTACTGCACCCTCAGTCACCATACCCTCATCTTACTGCACCCTCACTCACCATACCCTCATCTTACTGCACCCTCACTCACCATACCCTCGTCTTACTGCACCCTCAGTCACCATACCCTCATCTTACTGCACCCTCACTCACCATACCCTCATCTTACTGCACCCTCAGTCACCATACCCTCACCTTACTGCACCCTCACTCACCATACCCTCATCTTACTGCACCCTCACTCACCATACCTACATCTTACTGCACCCTCACTCACCATACCCTCATCTTACTGCACCCTCACTCACCATACCCTCATCTTACTGCACCCTCACTCACCGTACCCTCATCTTACTGCACCCTCACTCACCATACCCTCGTCTTACTGCACCCTCAGTCACCATACCCTCATCTTACTGCACCCTCACTCACCATACCCTCATCTTACTGCACCCTCACTCACCATACCCTCGTCTTACTGCACCCTCAGTCACCATACCCACATCTTTCGGCCGTGATCATGATGTAATGGTGCTAACTAAAACAGCGTGAAACTAAACGCACTTACTCATTCATCTTACGACAGCTGAAGACACAGTTAATTTCGGTCGCTTGCTTGACTGTCACGATTATCCTGTATTCATTGTCAGTGTGCTCGAGGCGTCACTACATTCAGCCTTCTTATTCCTTGTCTGTCCCAGCCTTAACCTCGGCCTCTCACGGGCCACATCGTTGCATGGCCTCGCCTGTGGCAGTAAGTAAACTAAACGTTCGTAAAATCACACAAAACCCCTGCCCGATGCTACAGGAAGACAACACCTGTACAACATGGGCCTCACAGAGCATTCCTCCCTTTGATGTACATGCATGTAATATGGAATTATTTATGTTATTGTAACCGGAGGGTGTCTCACGAAGTATCGGTTCACTGTAATACACACTACAGTATAACACGGATATAGCGTACCATCGGATATATCGGATATAACAAATTTAAAAGTCCCGTCAATCGTCCTTTCAATATTAAAATTATACGCGAATATCGAACTCGCGAGTAGCGAATTAACGGCTCTAGCGGCTATGTATGTCTATAGATGCGTAAAACAACATGCGGCCAAACTGCTGGACACAATGGGTATATATGTTGAAAACCTTCTACAGTAGCTCCGAGAAAGTATGGAATATCTGTTCGGTGTCAAAATGCCGATTCTTCCGATTAACTTGTACTGTATTTTGCCCACATACATGTGAGTGATTAACTAACGGTTCATCATTAGTTTTCAGGCCCTAGATTTTCGAAGCTCTCCTAGCGCTAAGATAGTCGTAAGTTAATGTTAATGTGTGGCACTTACGACTATCATAGCGCTAAGAGAGCTTCGATAATCTGGGCCCTGGTTTCAGTTCATTGTCATCATCCTATGGGTATCTTGGCAAACAATGGATCAGCTGAAATAGACTGGCGAGTCTTTCTGTAAGTTAAACGTACATTTAACGTAGAATTCGCTGAGCAGAATGCACAGCTCCTGTGTTAGACTACTTGTTGGCCAGTTAACAGCAAAGGGTATATCGGGGCTGTGTTCCCCGCTATATGGTGACCACTTAACTCCATAGGGAGTATAGGGACTGCATGTCCCTCGTCGTGGGTGTATCGGGTGTATCGGGTGTATCGGGGCTGTGTTGGAGTATATGTTGCTCAGGTAACCCATCAGGGTGTATCGGAACTTTGTTAAACTATATGTTGGCCACTTAACCCATCAGGGTGTATCGGGGCTGTGTTGGAGTATATTTTGGTCAGGTAACCCCACAGGGTGTATCGGGACTGTGTTAAACTATATGCTGGCCAGTTAACTCATCAGGGTGTATCGGGGCTGTGTTAAACTATGTGTTCAGTTGGCCAATTAACCACTCAGGGTGTGTTGGAACTTTGATGGACTATATGTTGGGCAGTTAACCACGCCAAGTGACTGATGTCCTGAACAGAAGGCAGTCCTTGTGCAGCTGAGTTGTTGTCTTAGCCAGTGAACGAAATATACCATGAGAACCGATTGCTTTCTTGTCCCCCTTGCATTTGCAAAGGGAAGTAACTCCGGTGTGTCGCTTGCCACAACTCGTCACTGCGCATGACCTTCGAAGATAACAACACAAATGTCAGGAATGAGCACGTACAGCATACCACGCAATTCTTTGTAGTTATTGCATCGCGCTTCAATGAGGCACAGTGTATAATAGCTTCTGTTTTGATCGACACACAAGTGTTACACCTGTCACTGAAAATTCACAACAGAGAAACAATTTCCACGCGCTCAAAGAAGCAGGTCGATCTTCCTGATTCAACTCTCCCCGATGTGTTTATGAAGAAGTGTAAATCCAGTATATTCTTGCTTTGGGGCCAGTAGACGCTTTGTATCGGTGAAGCGGAAATGGCTTTGAAATTTGCTACTGTTGTGTTGACGGCGAGGCAAGCTAGACTTGCTTTGGTCTTCTGTAGAGGAAAGGCGACAACCGTGACTTCACAGTCAGACATGAATGAGGAAGCTAAGCCGATGTCACAAATCCCCGGCCCTAAAGGCTTAGCAAGGATCAGCAGCACCTTCCAGTCCGCCAGAAATGCTGCGGCATCTCACAAATGGATCCAACGGCGACATGAAGAATTTGGACCTATATTCAGGGAAAGTACGGGAGTAATTGATCTCGTCTTTTTATCCGACGCAGATGCAGTCGAACAGCTGTTGAGACAGGATGGGAAATACCCAGAGCGGGTACAAATTGACCATTGGCTGGATTACCGGAAGAGGCACGGGATCCCAACAGGGCTTGTCATGGCGTAAGTTTACAAGTCCACACGCACACGCACGCACGCACAAACACGTCGCCCATCCTCGATAATCTCCAAGGTATATCGATCGGGACTATATGGATGCATCAGCCCGAGGAGTACATAGATGAAGATTTAGTGTAGTGAAGATTTACACTCTGGAGATTATCGAGGATGGCTGTCACTTGTCAGTTATAACAAATTATGTTTTGAAGAAAAAAAAATTTAGTATTCAGAAGAGTATATTCGGAAGAGGAATATGCACTTCATAACTGATGGTTGTTGAAAGTAAGAAATAGTTATTCGGTATATCTGTTAAGGATAGCTTTGTAGTGGCTTCTGCCTTATGTCTGACTGTTTTCATTCTGGTACCATCTTAATAACGTTTTTTGTTCAACACATATTCTCTTTTTGCCAGACAGTGTATTTTGAGACTAGGACTCGTATGATATAAAAGTCTCGTGAAGATCCAGTTTAGGTTTGATATTACCACATCACGCTTACAGAATCTGCTGGGGAATGTACATCGCTGTGAGTTCAAGAAAAGGAGTTATTTTAAAAATAAGTTATGTATGACTTCTGCTGATTCTGACATCTACTCATATAAACTTGCTCTACAGGCCTGCAAGCAGTTTAAGCACTGAATATAGACTGACTGATTTTTTTTTTAACTACGTACATATAGAGCTGTATACAGCGACACAACGAGATAGGCGAAAAGATTTAGTCGGAGAAAATTAACAAATACAGAATTTGGCTTTAATCTTTCCTAATTCCTCGTTGTAGTTTCACCATAATTATGCTCTGTCTAGAGATGGGCCTCACTGGCATCGACTCAGAAGGGTCATCGATAAACCCATGCTCAAAATCCGAGCTGTCAACTCCTACGCCGTGGAGTTCAATGACGTTGTTGCCGAGTTCATTGCCCGGATGCACCGTGTGCGGAGGTCGGATAATTCCATCCCGGATCTTGCCGAAGAGTTGTTTGGTTGGAGTGTTGAATGTACGTATAATGAACCACAACGAACATCACTGGCACAGATATACCATGATTGGGATAGGCAGGGGCCATAGGCCATTTTGCACATTAGAATAAAAAATGGCCCATGAAAATTTTGAAACTATATATTGATACAAAGGCAGTGGCCCATTTTTAATTCAGAAAATGGCTAATAATCCTAAAAGTGTTGCGTCGTTTAAACTCTCCTTCCCAATCCCTGCATATATATCACGATCGCAAGACGAATGTGTACATTAGAAACAGTGTATTCAGCAATATTTTGGATTACGTTTATACGGTAAGTGTTATGTTTTTACGTTAAAGCTATTGGCCGACTCTTGTTTGAGAAGAAACTGGGCTGCTTGTCCGACCAGCGTGACCAAGAGACACAAGCCTTCATTGACAGCGTCCATGCAGTGTTTGAAAGCACAAGGGAAATGATATTCCTCCCGTCGTGGGCAGCTCGAATAGTCATGCGGAATGTTTGGAAACGGCACGAGGAGGCATGGGGCACTATATTTAGAGTCGGTTCGTTGACGGCGCCTGTATTTCTATGTTTAGGATCTAACAATCAATAATATCAATATATTAAAATAATATGTCAGTTCAAAACCATTTGAAGCAAGATCAGAGCAACTGGCAGTCAGTTATGGCACCATGTAAATCAGCAGCTAGAAGGCCTTCCACTAGTTTTCTAAGACACGTAAAAGTGTGTGACTAAGTCACTAGACTCACTACCCTTCTCGCCGCGAATAGCTGCAATATTGCTGGTGAGCATCAGAGTGTTGTATCATCATATTGTTATCTTCATGTATCATAGTATCAGAGCTGATCATGATGTGACGATTTATGTTTGTGTTATCACCAGCCGTTGACAGGTTTAATGAATTATTGTCTATGCCCCAGCCAATGACATCATAGGCGCCAAACTGCGACAGATCCAGGAGAAGGGTGACGATGGTTCTGAGGTGGGCTTTCTTGCCAGCTTCGTTCAAGAGAACACACTGTCCATAGAAGACATATACAGCAACGTGTCTGAACTCCTTGGTGCTGCCATTGACACGGTAACGTCCTTTATTGATCTCGAGTTCTGTGAGTTAGTATACCAGGGGGCTGGTGGGGTAGTCTAGTGATTACAGCATCAGCTCGTCACGCGGAAGTCCCGGTTCGATTTCCCACATGGGTACAATGCGTGAAGCCCATTTTCTGGTGTCCCCCCGCCGTGATATTGCCGGAATATTTCTAAAAGCGGCGTAAAACTATACTCAGTCACTCACTCACTAGTATGCCAGGGGCGTGGTTTCCATTGTTAAATATAAGCCCGGGCTTACACATGATTTTTGATAAGAAGTTGGGGCAAACCCCGAATACTATTCAAAGCTTTGCAACCTATCGGGCGTGCACGAAACAAATGCCTTCCAAGGCGCTCATATGCTATATCTTTCACCATCTCAGTGTATTTTCGAGGTATGTTAACACATACATCACTATCGTTTTCCAGACATCTAACACTACCCAGATGACACTGCACGAAATTGCCAAAAATCCACAGGTTCAGGGTAGAATTCTGGAGGAAGTAAACAGAGTTGTGCCCCCTGACCAGCAACCAACCGCAGAACATCTGAAAGACATGCATTACTTGAAGGCGGTCATTAAAGAAACTCTCAGGTGTGAATGGCTGTTTTGTCAACATTTTCATTGGAAGCATTATATTCATTTGTTCATTTGAGGGATTCATATTTATACGATCCTAAATTTGTGAACACCATATATCTGATCTTCTCATAGATTTATTAGAAGTCCATGTTTCATGATAAACGTTACTACTGATATAGCAAGTCCATGTTTTGATATCCTAAAACGGTTGTTGATATCAAACAAATAATTTCTATCTATGTGTCTAATACATTATTAATACAATTATGATATGAATATCAGTGTAAGTAGACTTAAGCTCAGAATTATACAATAAGCAGTGTAACTGATAATCCCGAGCCATAGTTTACTTAGACCGACATACACATATCATTACCAATAAGCTTTGTGAAACATATCTATGAACTTACACCTGCATTAAACACCAGTAGCGAATTAATTGCAGTAAGGTGCCATGAAGTGGATTGTGTTTGATTTTAACATGTAAATATATATAGTTTTTCCTATCTAAAATTATTTCAATAACAATGTGTATTAACATGGACTCCGTCCACCGCATTTGTCTTTCCGGAGCAGATCCTTAAAACCGTTCATATTTATATCTTCACCAAACTTGGCACATAGATAGATCTGGGGTTGCAGTTTGGTAGTTTCTGAATTAGAATGAAATTATGGGTGGTGCTGTTTTCTGGAACTTCAAAATGTTTCAATCCTCTTTTTCCACTTTCAGTATAGGTTTACTTAGTCTTGGCTGACATATCATTGTATCCCTATTGTCTAGATCAATGCTCATGCTTTTAATCACTGGATTATCTGTTCCAGATTCTAATATTTTCAGACCGCTGCAATACAGCTGGATTATTGCTGAGTGTGGCATAAAACTAAACTCGCTCACTGCTTAATACAGCCAACACATTTCAGACAGTCATAAGGAATTCACGTTCATGAAGAGTATTTTGCCTTTATGGGCCGGGGGATATTGACGACTTTGTCTTCTTGTTTTCACCTAACTCGCAGTGACACAAATCCAGTTCAAACTGCAGATCCTCACTTGCTAAGGGAAGCGAGTACAGAGCTACGGGAAGACAACTAACTTTTTGGTTTTCTGTGCTGAGACCTCGGAATGTTTCGACATATCCTCTGCATGTGATTACTTTCAGGATGTACCCGACTGCTCCCGTTGTTCTTCGGATCCTGCAGCAGGAGGCCACCATTCTAGGTTACACCATACCTAAAGGGGTTAGTAATGAACAATCTTCACTTTCAGACTGTGATACTGTGGAGATCAGGTCTTCAACCCATTCTTGTCACACGAGGCTTCTAAGGAACCCTACGTTATGGCTTGCTGACTTGTCTGATAGATCATATCCCATTTGGTTATTGCTTATGAATGTCAGTAACTGCATTGTATAGTGCAGATTTTATTATCAACGGAATATTTTAAAACATTGATAAATGCATCTTAAAGTATACAACGATGAATGGTCACTTGTCTTGAACCTTGTCCCATTTTGACACCAAAGCGAAAACTGCTTCTTGTTCATGTTTCTGAAGTCACGGTCGTTGGATCAAACATATGTGTATGTAAATTACAAGTTTATAGGTAATGTCTTGAGTAATTTTAAGGTGATTAATGACTCAAACTGTGTCAGCCTCGTGGTATGGGTGAAATTAGACCTTTCATAATTTCATCCGTCCAAACTATCAGTTACATGAAGGCATGTCCTGTGGCGTCAATTAATCTGATTATCTTAAAACATTTCTTTGCTGCCTGTGCGCTGATTTAGAGGCAGAAGGTGTTGAAACTGATGTAACTCCCATATTTCATTCAATACTACCTTAACTTTCTCGGTAAAGGTGTCCCTAGCCGTTCATCTCTATCCTCTGGGGCGTAATCCCAAATACTACGATGATCCAGACGAGTTTCGTCCAGAACGCTGGCTCAGGGACGAAGGCAACAAGAAGATACACGCGTTTGCTTGGTTGCCGTTCGGGTTTGGACCTCGCATGTGTGTAGGTGGGTAGAAGCACTTGTTGGTATACCGAGTTGTCATTGTGTTGGGGCTATATAGTTTCGGTTTACGTCACTTTGGGCAATGTTACAGCAATATCACAGCGCTGGGCATGTAAGTGGGCTTCACACGTTGTACCCATGTAGTGAATCGGAACTCTCTTCGGAGTGACGAACGAACATTTTCACCTCTACCCCACGCTTCTCATACTGGTGAAACAGGTGCATTCAAAGGGGAAATAGTGTGATTAACCCCATCATGTTTCTTCAACATGACACGGGAGAGAACAGTTACATTACTTTTCTGTAAGATTTAGACAACTCCATCGAACTGTTCGATTAGGCGTTGTGGTACCCCACCGGGAGGTCGCTGGGATAGCTTAGTGGTTACAGCCGTGACACGGGATTATATTGTTGGCATGAAGCGGCATAACATCATACTCACTCAGTGACTCACCCACCTCACACCAGCCATTGCCTCGTCTGAACCAGAACAAATGGAACATTAGGGGACTTAGACAAAGTACAAACATAATTTCTGGAAATCTTACGCGTGTTTACACCTTGGTGTGATAAGTCTAATGTAATGTCGTAGTACATGCATGGTGTATGTAAAGTCTCTCTTACGTCCAGAGACCTTTGTATTCTAAGTCTCCATTTACACTGATACAATGTATGACGTATGTTGTTTAGGGCGGCGTGTGGCTGAACTTGAAATGCAGTTGCTCATATCACAGGTAAACAGAATTCTGTCACAAGATACTAGATACTGTCCCTTTTTTTGTTGAAACTTTTTACGAGCTTGACTCTGGTTTTTGGTTGTTTTTATATTTTAACAATCAAACATTTTGTAAATTCAATATCGTCTACATCCTGTGATTTCTTATTCACAGGTTCTCGCTATGAATTTATGCCTTACTGCCCTCTCCTTTAAAAGAAACTAGTTTTTCATGGATAAGTTCCATTGAAGGTTTGTTTGACTTTTAGTGTATGTTCTTTTCTCCTTTGTGAAGCTTGTCCGGAAGTTCCACATTGAACCAGTGTCTCACAAACCAATGAGGATGAAGACGAACCTTCTCTTGATGCCTGTGGATCCCGTTGAAATACGCCTTGTAGACAGAGTCAAGACTTAAACTACACAACAATCACCTTCCGTTTGTAAGCCATGTATGCACAGAAGCAAGCCCACAACTATCCGCCACAAACACTTGTAGTTTGTGAGCCATGTATAGACAGAACCTAGTCTGGTACATTTGTGAAAGACATGTCAGAGCAACTAATTACTGACAGTACATTGTCCAAATGAACATTAAATTCCGAAAGCTAATTACTATGTGGCCATGACGTGTACACTGGACGCTGTCAAAAGCGGCATATGTCCAATCCGGCAAGTTGTGAACTCCAGCATAAAATCTCAGTCCCATCGATAGCGCGTACTTTTATCATCAGCCCTGCAATCCAACACTTTGTCTAAACTGGATTATTTCTTCAGTCCCAGTTAGTGCCGGTTTAGACAGCTTCCACTATACATGTCTCCATTACTTGTTGACAGTTACTGTATCTAATGACCGTAGCTTTTGTCAGTAATCTTGATCGCCTTATGACATTGTATACTGATTGCATATATTTGTTCTGTTATACTTTGATATTTAAATCCGCAATCACTTATACCCCCGGGATGTGTTGGTAACCACAGTCATAAGTCCCATGTCCAGATGGGCGGTTTGGTAATCCAGTGGATAAAGCGTTCACTTCTCATTACTGAAGACCCGTATTCCATTCTCCACGTGGGTACAGTGTGTGAAGCCCATTTCTGATGTCCCCCACCGTGAAATTACGGGATCATTGCAAAAAGCTGGGTAAAACTAAACTGAGTAGGTGGTGTGACGTCCGAGAGTAGGATGTGATGCTCTTTTAGATACACGCACGCAAGACTCTCTGCCTATCCTTGGGGATAGCAACGGCAAAGTGCCATAGCAAATAGCTGTTGACTGCGTTCTGCCTATACAATTCTCGTAAAAACGTGGTTAGACTGGGAATCACCTCTTTTTGAAAACAAGGACACTGGCATACAACGTTCCCGTACACACTGTACATATATAGTGTCTGCAACGTTCCCGTATACACTATACATATATAGTGTCTGCAACGTTCCCGTATACAACGTTCCCGTATACACTATGCATATATGGTGTCTGCAACGTTCCCGTATACAACGTTCCCGTATACACTATACATATAAGGTGTCTGCAACGTTCCCGTATACAACGTTCCCGTATACACTATACATATATGGTGTCTGCAACGTTCCCGCGCCAGAGTCTACGGCAGGGTTCTGGAACCAGTCTGGTGAATTGCGTTATGAATTCTCGCATTTTCTGTGTATAGACAGAACCCAGTTTGCTGACTAAAGGCGGCATTTAACCCGACTCACAGACTCAGTTCGTCATGCTTATGATATGTACATATTAAACATGGGGATGATGAATTATTATACGGGGTCATTTGTGTTAGCGTGGTGCGTTTGGAAGCGTTGACTCGTCACGTGGAAGACACCAACTGATTCCTAAAATAATTACAACGCAACAAATGCAGTTCAGTATATATTGCACAGGCAGATCAGCAAATGTTTATAAATTTGATCATGGATTCTACCTGCATTTTGTGTTGCGAACAAAATATTGACCTTTTCGTTTTTTCGTGTTTTTAAGAAAGTAAATTTCAGGTGTTTAATACAAATGATTTCCAAAAATATGTTTTTTGTTCATATAATGTCGCTTTGAACAACATTTCTGTTGTATCCCGACTTATCAGCTTGTTGTCAGAGGAACGTTTTTAGAGGAACTGATGCAGGGCTTTTGTGTTTATTATTTTGGTAAAATCCACAACACGATTGTATGTAGTACTGACAGACGTAGACACACATCCGTCCTGATCCAGGATTCCAACCCGCGATGATGGGTTCCAGTTACATGTACATGAAGCGAATAATGCTAGCAGGGAAATTGCTAATACCTCCTGCACACCTGAAGCGGAATTAGCCGAAATACAGTCGGAATGAAAATTCAAACTGCGTTCTAAAACTTTCTACATTCTGAATGCATTGCAACAGTTGGGGTCAGATGAATGAGTGTGAATGTATCTCGATTGCTGCTGGATTCAGGTGGAATATTCTTCAAATGTATCGACGTATTTCGATTTCAGTTGGAATACAGCTCGAACGTACATCGGATACAGTCAAACGTCCCGAATGCTATTCAAATGACGTCATCAAAACACCGCCAAATCGCTTAAAAACGTGGTCACCCAACATTGAAACGTCTGATAGCATTTAACAGTCTTGCAGTAACAGTACAATAACATGCTTTTAGGTTTGACCCAGTCTAGGTAAACTTAGTGTCAGTACTTTTCTTTACACTCCACTACTGACACTAACAAAACCTTGTAGGAGGTCGCGTCAGGTAACCTTTGAACGAGCTATAACTGTCCAATCAAACGCGAGAAGGCCGAACGGATTTAACCAATCAGACAACGGCTATTGTGTAGGGTTTAAGAACTTCACTAGTCACGGACACGGATCCCTCAATAAACGGCCTGCAGTGTATGTGCTTTTTTATGACATGGTTACCATAAGCTAATATTTTCGCTAGCTTACATCCTTGAATATTTACAAAAACGCTATTTTCAGCGACTGTTTACTCATTTTTGACAGTATATATAGCGTGCTCCATGTGCACTACCTGGTAGCGATCGTATGGAAAATAACATTCGGCATCGGTCGGGTACAAACCTTTCCGAGGTAAAAGTTGAAAAGGTATGTGCGAATGTCCACTTTGGCGATTTGGTAAGTTGTGTTCTAATTGGTCAATCTCAAAGGTTACGTTACGCGACCTCCCATAAGGTTTCGTTAGATTCAGTAGTGGAGTGTAACGAAAAGTACTGAGGACAAGGTTACTTTTATGACTTTGTCCACATATTGAAACATGTCAAAGTTACCTCAAACAGATTTACAAGGCATTGTACTAATAGTACAGAACACTGGGCGTTTCGTCGGATGGTCACAAGTACTAGGACATATCATTTAAGGCTAAGAGACGGGGGAAGAAAAGTGTCAAGAAATATCAGTTATCATGGAACGGCGAGTGGATGACTTTATCTTTATACCACATTATAGTATTATTCCAGCTGTATGGCGTCGGTCTGTAAATAATCTAGTGTTTACCAGACAATACAGTGATCAATAGCATGAGCATCGATCAGTCCAAGTGAGATAGGAGATACTGAATCTGGGGACAACTTCATTTAGAGCTTTTGTATTGGAAACAGGGCTGTTGTGGAGGGAAATTAATGTTTGTGGACTGTGAGACAGGCTAATCATATAGCTACAAATGTCGACCCTATTACTGGACACACGTAAACAAAGATTAGCTATCGAGGCCTCAGTTAATTCCCATGTCAGTATCTGTGACAACAGTTACCCTTTACACAGTATACAGACTGCCCAAATTTAGACACCTTCGGTGTAAATTGGTTCGTAATTTGTGAATTATGTCTGACCAAGTGGGGAGGCTCACCACATGGCTGTACTTGGCAACAAATCTCACAATACATAGGTAAACCCGTACGTTTATACCGACAGGCGGCCTGGGGTAATCTATTTATAAGCCACGTTCGCCTGTGTATTTACTCCTGGACAGTCAGTCAGTCTCGGTAGCCTGGACTCCACAACAGTGAAGATACGGTGTACCCAGAACTGTGCACTGACGGACACTGAACTAGCTGACAAATTATTACAGAGATCTCCTGATAACCTCATGACTGGTCGGGGTAAACCAGGACGCCCATTCAAGCGGTAACACGTGACTATGGGCTCATAGGGTAAACATTGCGCAAGTGGGTAACAGTTTGTGAAATACAGATTGATAATTCGTCGTGCTAGACCTGTTTATGGTCGACTGACAAAACTACGGGCGTGCAACGATGTCTATGTGTCGTGTCACAGGTCAAGCCGGATTCGGACAGTGTAGGTCTGCGCTGCTGGTCCTCAGGCGACACAAGGCAACAGCTGCAGCTATCCAGTCTAAAGATGGCGGCGAGGTCGTGAAACCGTTCTCGGCTCTTCCGGGGCCGAGAGGCCTGCCTTTCATCGGGACTTTATTCCACACCATGAGAAATTCCTCACGACTGCACGAATCTATCCAAGAACGCCATGAGACGTATGGACCAATTTTCCGAGAGAAGCTAGGGATCTTAGACGCCGTGTTCTTGATGGACGTGGACGCCGTGGAATCATTACTGAGACAGGATGGGAAATATCCGTCTCGTATGCAGGTGGACGTATGGCACGAGTACAGGAACATTGCAGGCATAAGAAAGGGACTCTTGTTGAAGTAAATGCATCTCTGGATTTTAGTGAGGATGCTTCTATTGTTTATTACACTTAAAGCCGGGAAGCTAGAAAACCTAAATGCTGTAGATTACCCCTGATTAAAGGCAGGATTGTTGCTACCAGTAGCCCTAAGAATTCTTAACTTTGATCGTAGCCAATGTGTTAAGAATGGGCTTAAGACGTCAAGGCAGTCGTAGCGCTACGACAGTCGTAACTCCCATACTTTATCGCTGACTTACGACAATCGGAGTGCCATGATCGCCTTGAGGAGCGGGGCCCAGGACGTGGTGGTCACAGGACTACGTATGTAAGATTCACAATATTTTTCTGCAACCACATAGTTGATGCAGGTTCGGTAATCGTTACATTCATATCTGTCTATACAGCGAGGGTGAAACCTGGCATGCTCTGAGGCGGATTGTGGACAGGCACATGCTGAAGACCAGAACTGTGGAGTCTTATACTGGGGACTTCAACACGGTGGTGGCTGAATTCCTCGACAGAATGGACAGGATTCTGCCCGACGATAAAGAGATGCCCAGTCCTGACGAGGAGCTGTTCAACTGGTCCCTGGAGTGTAAGTACCACATTAACTTTGTTCATGACAACTTGTCTATCATTCAATGTTCCAGTACCCATAGGTTGGACAGATAACCGACCGAACAAGGTGGGGATGGGCGTGTAGGGCATGTAAGACATATCCTTTACTGTGTTGTGCTGCGGAAACCTTGAAATTCATGATTTTACTTTTTCTGGCGTTTTCAGATCTAAGCACTGTTGAAAACAATGTAAACTTAAACAAAATGGCCACAAGTCAGACTCAAGATAGTGCTATTGTTTGTATATCCTATATACGCAGATCCTCACGGTCCGGGTTCGATTCCCCACATGGGCGCAGTGTGTGCATTGGTTGAATGTTACTAAAACGGCGTAAAACTAAACTCACTTACTCCACTGTTGTTAATGTCCATGTTCCTTCAACAGCCATCAGTAGAATTCTATACGAGAAGAAACTGGGCTGTCTGTTGGACGGGAAGAGCAAGGACGCACAGGACTTCATCAACAGCGCTCACGAAATCTTTGCGACATCCAGAACACTGGCCTTCCTTCCTCCTCACGTTTCTAAAGTGATCATGCCCAAACTTTACAAACAGCATATGGCAGCCTGGGAGACTTCATTCCGTGTGGGTGAGTCTAATTCACCATTACTTTCCCCATCATTCAGTTTTTCTCACCATTCTGCGTACTTCATTCCGTGTGGGTGAGTCTCTCTTGTCATCCTGTATACGTCATTCCATATGGATGAGTGCTCATGTATAGTATATTCCGTGTGGGTGGGACTGACTCGCCAGCTCGCCAAACTGACTAACCCACTATCCAGAATTTATCATCCTGAACACGTGACTAACCGCCTTTTATGTATCATACTGCGTGCTGTCAGAGTGGTTCCAATGTTACCTTATCTTTATCTAGTGCCACACCAGAGTAGCATCTCCCAACATAAAAAGGAACAAGGGCCTTTCTCACATCTATAAGAAACCTTTAAAGTCGACCGAACAAAATCATGAGAATGAGCATTCAAATCACTGTCAGTGATGATATCAGGTGTTCACGAAAATGCGTGTGTGTCCTGTCGGACCGATAGCAACGGTCAATATCAAACGCAGAGGCTAGTCAATCATTCAAGTCAATATAAAAAAACACGGGAACACGTCATCACACGAAACTACATAGGACATCATTTTTGCCTTTGCTCAGATATTACTTGAACAATGATAAAAGAGATGTCGATCCATTGCTTGTGACAGTGACTAAACCTTGATGGGTAGCAATGCCATAATCCTGCCATATATCTGGAATATTTCTGAGTGCGGCATAAAACTAAAATCATTCGATGCCATAATCGAAAGTGAGGAATGCCTCCGCAAATGAATTATCCATTTGTTGTGGAACAGTTGAAGGTGGACTGCTGTCCCACCTTTCCATAGTAAACCCGAAACTGAACCATGGATTCCTATAATTATCATAAGGGTCTTTGCACTCTTCTTTCAGCTAAAGGAGTAATCGATGAGACAATTGAGAGGATTAAGAACAAAGTTGAGTCGGATGAAGGCGACGTTGGTTTCATCACACACTTCCTGAAGGAGAACATGGACAAACAGGACCTGTACGTCAATGTGTGGGAGCTCATGGCGGCGGCCGTGGATACGGTGAGTGCTTATAGACACGGCAGATCTTCATGGATACGGTGAGTGCTTATAGATACGGCAGATGTTCATGGATACGGTGAGTGCTTATAGATACGGCAGATCTTCATGGATACGGTGAGTGCTTATAGATACGGCAGATGTTCATGGATACGGTGAGTGCTTATAGATACGGCAGATGTTCATGGATACGGTGAGTCTTTATGGGCATTGGTAGTCATAATCGATACGTTGGCACTTTATAGATACGTTGAGACCTAACTATTATTGTGAATGTTTATGGATAAATTGAGTCTTTATCGACGAGATGAGTCCTTGTGGATAGAAGACAAAAGGGGTATAATGAACACCTACACTGATAGGAGAAGAAACACACAGTTTCAAAGAAAACCTATCTGAGCCCCTGTTGCGCGGTGTGCAGAGTTGTAGCTCTTGGCTGTAGCAGGATCTGCTGGCCGTGTTTTCACCTTCCCATGTCTTGGCGTTTTCCAAAAGGAAATAATGATCTACATCACTTGGATTCTTCCATCCAAATAAAAACAGGGATTTCGTGCTGAAAAAAAACAAAACTTTCTCTCTCTTTTGTAGACTTCATACACCACGTTGGCCATGCTGAACGAAATATCACGTTGTCCACGTGTACAGGACGCCCTCTATGAAGAAATCACACGAGTTGTCCCCGCAGGCGAGCAGCCAACAGCTGATCACCTGAAGGAGATGCACTACATAAAGGCGGTCATTAAGGAGACGCTCAGGTACTAGCTAATGCCGATATAACTGTCTCACATATTTAAGTAAAAGAAGAAAAGTAAATGTTCCTTGAACATTACGGATGCTGCGTAAAAGATACCGTCGTTGTCCCTGTGTACTAAAATAACGTGTAAAATAAGACATTGATACCTGTTTTCCAGGATGTACCCAACTGTCGGTGGTATCACCAGGATTGCACAGAATGACCTCGTGCTAATGAATTACAGTATTCCCAAAGGGGTAGGTATTGGCAGACGGTCCTCTAAAACATACCCCACTACACTCACTCTGGCGTTCACTGTTTCTAAATAAACATATCTATACATACCGATTGAATACAGGATGTTGTTAGGGTAAGTCCACTTGTGGGCGTTGTACGGTCAAGGAACGGTGGCCCAGTGGTTAAAGCCTTCAACAGTCACACCAACTACACTGGTTTTGTAATCTAATGGTCCGGGTCGGGATGTAATTGAGAATTTGTGTTGAAGAGCAGTGTTGGCATTTCCGCTTGATATCTTAGAGACATCCACTATACCCATCGCTTTTTCTAAATAATATTTTATATATGAACCTAGACCAAGATCTGGGTGGACCCTTACACCATGGGCCGTCTCCGACGTCACTACGACGATCCCGACACGTTCCTGCCTGAACGCTGGCTCCGAGCTACTAGGACGACAAAACCGCACCCTTTTGCGTGGTTGCCATTTGGGTTTGGAGTCCGAGCATGCGTGGGTTAGTATCATTCAGACTTCCGGTTCCGGTACTGTCATCTTGTATTATTTCAGATGCAAGTTACTAAGATGAACAGAAAGCAGCGACAGCTCGCCATTCGCGATCAATATCGGTAGTCACCAATCTTTAGTTTGCCAATGAACCAATTTGGAAAACGTGTTTGGCCACACCTGTTTAAAGATTCAACAACATTATCAAAATTTGTATTTTATGCGGAATGTTTTAACGCAAGTATCTTTTGCATAGTGCGGTTGTTTTTCTGCAAAGTCTCTCACTCTACTGTTTCTTCATCACACACCCAAGGTATGATCCACTACGTGTCAGCACCCGAGAAGATCCGCATTAGAAGTGGTCCTCATTCACCCATGTTTGTCACAAGAGGCGACTAACAGGGTCGGGATGTCAGGCTCGTTGACATTGTTGACACGTGTCATCGTATCCCAGTTGCATAGAACGATGCTCATGCTGCTGATCACTGGATTGTCAGGTCCAGTGTCGATTATTTCACAGGCTGACGCCATATAGCTGAAATGAAATGCTGAGTGTGGTGTGAAACAACAAACCCACCAACCACGTTAGTGAATCTAAATCACTTCAATGTCAGAAAATTGGAATGTTCCAATCTGGTGGTTTTCTTCCGTTCATAACTGTGTCATCGTTGGTTCACTAAGATGGCTTCCAGTCAGGGCAAGGCTGACGTTTGGGGTTATCATTTATTTACAGGCCGACGCGTTGCGGAACTAGAGATGCAACTCTTAGTCTCGCAGGTGAGATTGATTTGAGTTTATTGTTTACATGATCTGAGGAAACGTTCTGCAACGTTTTCCAGGCTTAATGATTCTCTTCATCAAATATTGCCGGTGTTCGCCGCCTTGACAATGATGGAGTATCAATAACATTCTTGTTTATAAGTTACTCACTCACTCATCAAATGAGTACTATTCTTTGATTTGCCAAAGCATTGCTTTTCTCTGTTGTGGAGCAATATTTGTGGTAGTGTTTTCATTTGGTTCCAAGTACTTTTTTCCCAAATAAACTTAAATGGCATTACGGTATTCACAAAGTTTCTACAAATGTTACCATATATTGATTCCCGGGACCTGCCTTGTTGTGTGTTTCAGTTTGTGCGCAAGTACAAGCTAGAGGCTATTTCCACAGAACCCTTCCGGATAAAATATGACCTAATTCTTCTGCCAAAGGATCCCGTGAGAATCCGTCTCATAGACAGAGAGTCGGCGTAGTTTGAATGTACCCTCACGCATTCGGAGTGTAATTCAGAGACATGCCGAATGACGGAACAACAACGTCCGCTTGTGCCCCTCGTGCGTTCAGATGGTTTTCGTCTAAACTGTTTAGTCCTTAATTTTGTTTTCATGGATCCAGTTCCTTAGAGTAAAGGATTCCATCAAAGTTTATTCTCAACCTGACAGAAAAGTTACAGTTCGTTTCCATGACAACCACACACTGAGACAGTAATGTCCATCCATCCATCCTTTCTACAATATGATCTATGATTCTTGCCTTTGTCATGTCATAAGTTCTTTCAAATTATCAAAAGTGTTCAACAAATATATCCATTTTATTAAGAATACAATATGCGGCCTACCTTTAGAATACAGCACCCAAAAACGTCAATGACTCTTTCATGTATGTTGAAGGTAATTACGGTTACGGTTGATTTAGGGTTCGGTTAGGGTTAGATTAGTTTAGGTTAGGTTAACGTCCTCACGAGAAGTTATAGTGCTGTATTCTAAAGGTACTCCCGATATGCATTCCTATGAGTTTTTTCTGTGAAAAATATCTTATTATGCTTGTGTGTCCAAGATTTGACGGTGACATACGTTTTAGGATGATAATTGGAAAGAAATCCATAGATCAACACACCAAGAAGACTGTCCACACCGTGCGAGGAATGCACCCAGTGTGTCAATCCACAGGTAAACTGTAGTGCAAACAGGGTTGCGCAACAGAGAGAAAATGACCAGTCTTTCTATATGGGAGCGAAGCGGAAAAATGTTGGCAACGTGCTTCCCTCGAGTACGGGCGCAACCCTGTAAGGAAATGGATATCTACCTTTCATGGTGGCGATAATTTATTTTGATATTGAACATATTTTCCGAACCGAAGCGAGGAAAGTTAACTAGGATTATTTATGTTGCGCAATAATATTTGTGCTACAGTTTGCCTGTGGTCAGTGAAACCCCTTGTCTTCAGCGCGATTAACGAATGTTCTAAACATTAGATTACCCACCTTCCCCTATCATGGTGTATGCATGACCTGATTAACAAACACGAGTTTACGAATCAAATGCCGCCAGTGCTACATTCTAGCAAAGGCTTGCCTCCATAGTGTGGCCTCGATTCCGGATCTTCGGAGGGTCTAACAGTCTAACCATTGGACTACCCCAAATCATGGTATTTGCATGAACTTCAAGGAAGGGTTTGTTTACACAACGAAAACAAAGATATACTGAATACACTCCATGAAATATTGGCAGTCTTGTCCAACGAATGACATTTAGTTGCTGTGCATCTCTTCGTTTGACGTTTCAATCACCTCGACCACGATGCAAACATGGTGAGTCAGCAAGCCGTTGATAATGTCGCAACAACTAGGTCGCCAGGGTGGACATCAAGTACGACCCAACAAGGACGTCTCGAGACATTCAGTGGTGACTAGGCAGACTGATATCTATAGAGCCTCTGACACAATTTGGATACCTCGTCCTAATTCCCCTGTCATTCGACAGTCGTTACAATCAGTGAGTGAATGTTACTATCAGCCGCAGAGCAGTATATTATATACACAGTGATCGTCGGCAATCAGGGGGAGGGTGCCGGCTTGAGCAATATAACACCATCAGGTCGCACATTGTGACCAACAGATCCCCGTTTTGACAGCTGTGTCAATCAAGCTTTGGATGCCGATCAGATGCCTTTAATGGCATTTATAATTCTTCGTCTTCACTTGTAAGTCACAACATGTCTACCTGTCTGTAGTAGTCGAAATTCAAAATTTGCACATCGTTGTTGATTTAGACCTATCAGTAAACGCGCCTTCATGCGATTGGGTGGTCAGGTCAAGAGGGAGATCTGGTCAGATTATGTGTGGATCGGGTACAACTGGCTTTTGAGGCTAATGTGATGATAGATTCCCCTGATTAAATGTAGACTTCGTTTAGGGCTTCAGTACTGGGCGGAAAGGAGATAATGTGTTTCAGGAACTGTGAAGCATTAATTCAGCCACTTCTTTTGGCCAGAGACATAAAAAATACTCGAACGCATTTCCTTCCTGGGATGTAGAATGTGGAAATGGTCCTCTTTGAATATATCATATACAGTAAACCGTTGGACCAGCACAACATCTTGAACAGCCAAAGAAATGCAAGTTTCGAAATTATGAAATCTCATAAAAGTAAGCGTTCATGTTTAGGTCTTCAATTCAAAAGCTTGACGTTTCATTTCTTTTGCAGTTCAGTATATATTGCACAGGCAGAACAGCAAATGTTTATCGGTTTGATCATGGATTCTACCTGCATTTTGTATTGCGAACAAAATATTGACCTTGTAGTCGTAATGAAAATTCGAACTGCATTCCAAAACCCACTGCGTTCTGAATGCATTGCAACAGTTCGGATGAGATGAATGAGTGTGAATGTATCTCGATTGCTGCTGGATTCAGGTGGAATATTCTTCAAATGTATCGACGTATTTCGATTTCAGTTGGAATACAGCTCGAATGTACCTCGGATACAGCCTAAACGTCCTGAATGCTATTCAAATGACGTCATCAGAACACCACCAAATAGCTTAAAAACGTGGTCACCCAACACTGAAACGTCTGATAGCATTTAACAGTCTTGCTGTAACAGTACAATAACATGCTTTTAAGTTTGACCCAGTCTAGGTAAACTTAGTGTCAGTACTTTTCGTTCCACTCCACTACTGACTGTAAGAAAACCCTGTAGGAGGTCGCGTCAGGTAACCTTTGAGCGAGCTGTGACTGTCCAATCAAACGCGAGAAGGCCGAACGGATTTAACCAATCAGACAACGGCTATTGTGTGGGGTTTAAAAAATTCTCTAGTCACTGACACGGATCCCTCAATAAACGGCCTGCAGTATATGTGCTTAGGTTTTTTTTATGACATGGCTACCAGTTGCTAATATTTTCGCAAGCTTACATCCTTGAATATTGTCAAAACGCTATGTTCAGCGACTGTTTACTCACTGTTCAGAGTACTGTAGCGTGCACCATGTGCACTACCCGATAGTGATCGTATGTTGTAACCCGGGCTACATAGGACTGGATCCTCCATTTTGAATTTATAATGAGACACCTGGACACCTGGACACCTGGTGTGTTTGTTTTTAGAACATCCCCCTGGCAGCGGGTTATATTTAGATCTACTATGTCAACAACTGGTGTGCCTATATTTAGATCATGACTCACATGGGTTGTCCCACAACCTAATTTTAAACCCAACTGGATCATATAAGGCCCCCCAAACAGCCCTCCAGATCATTCCGACTTCACTCGCCAAAGAGAGAGCGTATCTTCTCCAGTCTATGTCCTTGACTCTGCTGGTTCTGGTAGCTGTTTACCTTGAAGACAGAAAATGGATTCCATGCACCTCGATACCCTAAGGAAGAATTATTCTGGCCTCGTGCAGGCCATACAGCACGTAGAAGAATTGGTTGACAAACTAATGCAGTTTGGTGTGCTTACTATCTTCCTGAAAGCGGACTTTATGGAGAAACCACAAACCTCCTTCGACAGGGTCCGAGCTTTAGTAGATACCCTTCCGAGACGAGGGCCTCAAGCCTACTCCCTCTTCTGCAAAGCACTGCAGGAATGCGATTAGACAGAATCCATGACATTGCTGGGTCTTGGTACTCCTCCTGACAAGCAGATGACAGAACTACAGGATCATGGGACAACGTCTATGTGACAGCCAAGACATGGGACGATGTATTGAGCATTCATGTGAGGAAGTACGACGTGTACCCGAGTGGCATGGCCTACTCAACCAAGCGGGGCGTTGTGTTGAGTTTGGAACACTGGATGGAGGTCCCAGGAGTTATTTGAACTATTGAGGGGGCTGTCAAAGAAGGGGAACCTAACTCCCAGTAGCATTTGGGAGCTAATGCTTTTGTTGTCATGGATAGTACGGGGATAGAGATTCGACAGTGCTGTTGGGATAACTCTATGCAGTCTATGGTTCCTCGTGCCAAGGGTATTCTGCTGTCCCTAGACCAGTGGAAGAAACTAGAACACTGTGTGGAAGTGATGCCAGACTTTGTACCCGAACTGAAGGACATGGTTCCCTGTAGTGCACAAGAGGATCATCAGAACCAGATGGGATATCTTATCTGCGCTTTTTGCAACCCCACTGGATATGACATGTGGAGTAACTGATTATTTTTCTATGGATGAAAGTCACCCTTCAGCAACTTTCATCCAGCTGTGTTTACTTTGGATGGTATTACAATTAAGTGTGTTGAACAGTGTTACGTGTACTCTAAAGCAATGTACTTTAGAGATTTGGACAGTGCAAAGTGTAGAATACAAGAGACTTCACCAGCAAGGCAAAAACGTCTAGGGAGATGTTTGACAGGTTTTACTCAGAAAGTGTGGGACACTGTCAGTCTTGATGTTATGTAATAGCTAAATGTTAACAGAACATTGACTTAAAACATATATTGATTCAATCCTACCCCAAGACGTTAGCTGAAGCTAGCCCCTTTGACAAAAGATGGGGAATAGGAAATGATGTATCCCATCCTGATATTCAGAAACCCTGGAAATGGCCAGCAGACAACAAGTTAGGAAAAATATTGTTGCATGTTCGTGGAAAGTTGTGAATATTGTTCTTGATATAAATAAAAACCTTGCATTGTACTTTTGTCTTCGGTTTTGCTTCGGTTTCCCGTACAGTTGTGTTTGAGATGGCACCATGGGAAGACTACCTGAATAGGGTCTATTATGAAGTTATACAAAGCTGTGAAAACTGAGGGCCAGTTTAAGATTGGTCTACATCGAATTAAGAAATGGTTGAAAGGTCAGGAGAACTATATGCTGACTCATCAAGTCAGAAGAAAGCTTCCACGAAAGAAGAAACTATTTCAGTCGGACATGGGTTCAGAATTTAAGAATCAGTGGGTAAAGGCCATTTTGGAAAAGCATAAGGTAACCAAACTGTTTACACCAAAGCCCCTTATCCTGAGAGAGTGATTAAAACCATTAAAATGAGACTGTATCGTTACATGTTGAAACACGTAATATACTAATATGTGGATATCTTACAAGGTGTTGTCAAGAGTTACAACCACACCAAACACAGTGAAGACAAAGTGCGACTCTCCCAGTATTTAATTCAACCCCGTACCTTTAAACTCAGTAAAAAGAAATTCACCCTCAAGGTGGGTGACAAAGTCAGAGTGAGTCATCTTAGGAACCCGTTTGACAGAGAATACTAGGAGAAATGGTCTGGTGAAATCTTTACAGTCATCAGAAGATACTGGTCACAAGACAATGACATGTACACGCTGAAAGATTGGGGTGGTGATCCTACTGAAGGTGCTTTTTATTCATCAGAGCTACAAGCCATAGTAGAAAACCCAGATCAGCAGTATAGAATTCAAGATATTGTGAAAAAGAGGACCATAAATAAACGGAAGGAAGTCTTAATGAAATGGCTTCAGTGGCACGAAAAAGTACAATGGTTGGATCCCTGAACAGTGTAAAAGATTATGAGAAGGTATATATAGAGATGAAGCCAGAAAGGAACTCATTTTGGGAATGGAAGACACAGTAGAGGCACAACCTCTCTCACGAAGCAGGTATGATGAAAGTTGGACTTTGCTAAGTCAAAAAGTGACCAAAACAGAAACAGTGTTTCTCTCTCAAATCATCATTATTTACATTGTGGTGATTACGTGTATTGTCAGTTTGTCCCTAGACAAAGGAAACTCCAATCTGTGGACAGCATTGCTCAGTACTAGTTTGGGATACTTGTTACCTAATCCCAAGATTAAATCTAAACATGGATAAATATATTATGATCAGAAGTACAGATAGTGAACGTCTCTATCCTAGTAACAAACCTTATAACTTCAGAGTAGGTTTGAATGAATCATTACATCTTGACCAAAGGTAGAGAATAGGACTGGCAGAAATATCTATATTGTCCTGGGACATAGATAAAACGTCGGAGTGTCGAGACATTTATATCTATTCCTCAATGTGTGATTCATCTTATGTTGGGGAAACTAAACAACCTTTACTGAGGCGTTTATGTCTCATGGGAAACCGAAAAGAACATTCATTTTCATTTTGTCAATGTCAGTATGTCCCCATGAATCTAAGAGATGTTCAGACTGTGGATGTCTATATGAATGACCATGAGGGTAATCCAGCTTTATTTATCCGTGGACCAGTGACACTGACACTTCACCTCAAACTGGTCCCGTTTTGGTATTCATCATGAATAATCCATGATACAAACTCTTCATACCCGATGCTGAAAAATGGACCCGATTTTACATGCTCAGGGCTGAAGAGGAAGGAGATCCTCATCATTCCATCATGCGTGGAGGAGGAAAATCTTCCATGATGTCTGGGGATCGCTTTTTAGAACTGTACGATCCAGAGTGGAAGAAAGATAAACCAAAAGAAACCTCAGAACAACCTAAGATTAATTTCGTGACCCCTACTCAACAAGCAGTCGAACGGGCTCGTATAGGAGAAACCTATAAAAAGGCACACTAAAGGTGGAAAAAACAGTTCCTCCCAGAAGTGCATGCTGTGTACATATAAAAGACGTGGCTCTGATGATAACTTGGATATACCCATCAAAAGGAGGAAGAAATAATGGCTTCATACACAGAAAGTATATCCATTGAGGTTAACACTGATGAATTTGATCTCTTCACTGTACCTCCTACCTGTACGTCCGTGGATAAACAGTATTAGATGACCTACAGACCGACGTCTCAAATTACAACTGATTCCAGTCCCATTGAATTTAACATCTCTGGACAAGGGGTAGATTACACTGACTTGAGGAGAGCTCAATTACATGTATAGGCCAAGATACTCAAAGCAGATGGAACAAACATTACAACAAACGACAGGTCAATTTATGGCTTCAAAGTCTGTTCTCTCAAGTGGATTTGTCTCTCAATGGAAAACTCATTACGAGTTCGACCAATCTATATACCTACAAGAGTTATATCAAGGTTCTTCACAACGAAACCACATCTAAGATATGAATACACTGATGATGGAACTGTGGATATGAGTGGGCCTCTCTAGGATTCGAAACGTTACTTAATTAATGTGTGGATTTACAAATACGAATGTTCCGCACCCCTGTGGCGTTTAATCTCATGTCTGGAGAGGACTCACCCAGTTACAAGGTGAAAATAGAATCTAGTTGCGAATATGTAGGATTCCACCCAGCTCAACCATCACCACCAGTGATGTCAAGTTCTCGCTCATCACACAGCAAATTATCCTTTCACCGAAAGTGACATGAAAACTGTAACTTTACCCAAAGGACAGCTGAACTACACAGTGGATAATTTGTTTCAAAACAAGGTCCCCAACAAAATTGTAGTGGCACTGGTATCTTCAGAATCCGTCAATGGCAGTTACACCAAGTCACCCTTTAATTTTCAAATGTATAATCTCAGTTCTATTGTTCTTTATGTGGATGGAGAATCACTGCCGGGAGAAGCCCTACGGGTAACAGTACATCACAGCTTATGATGCTTTGTTCGAAGGAAGAACATCCATAGGGTTGGATATTGAAAGGGACGACTTTAAGGGCGGATGTGCTCTGTACCATTTTTAGTCTTGAACCCCATCATTTGAAAGACGACTACTTGGATCTGATGAAAAGAGGAAACCTAAGGCTTAATCTTCAGTTTAGCAAGGCATTACCTGAGACAACAAATCTGATTCTCTATTCCGAGGATAATCTCATGCTGACTGTGGATAATATTGTACTCTACACCATCAATATACTACAACTGATGTGTGCCCACGATGAGGATGGAATCACGAACCAGTTTCATCTGACAATAGGAGCAGCAGACCAACTTCTTAAGAAAATCATCTCCTACCCTCGAGGCTTTAACATCAATACACAAGATACAACACAAAGAGGTCAGCACTGGATCGCTATTTGGTTACATTCACCATTCTTTGACAGCTTTGGAGAAAGACCTAGTTACTATCGAAGAGAGTTTCAAGACTTTTTATGTAAAAATGTATCATGTTATCAGTACAATACCAAAGTACTTCAAAGCAGTGACAGCTCTACCTGTGGACTCTTTTGTTTTTACTATATTATCATGAAATATAGAGGATGTGTGTTGCATGACATTTTCGCTAAAAATACAAAGGTTAATGATGCCATGATATCCCAGGAGGTTTTGGGGTCATTTCTGGTGTTTTGGAATTCATTTCCACTTCCAGTCGTTGTCTGTTGCCTACAAGTCCTTGAGGCACATGTATCTCTTCTAAGCCATGATAGAATTCCCGTGGGTTGAAAACGTTTATAGAGTTTATATTGTGAATCCTTGAGTAAGTCTGCAATATGACTCCCTTCAATTACTTAACCCTTACAGATGAGGACACCTTTCTCATCTCATGATAGTCTATGATCAGGGTGACTCTGAATATGTCTCAATAAAGCATCACCTCTCTGTCTGTAAGGTTTGGGGAGCACACTCAGAATTAAACTGCTATCCATGGGTTCTGACCCATCAATGGTGGTATGATGATTCACTCCTGAAGTGGGCCCATTCATTGTCCCACCACTCATTGGATTCACGTAATATTTAATATTATCCATAGATATGAGCACCTGTTTTTGGATATGCTCCATTACAAAGTCTTCAATAAAGGCCCAACAACCTTCATAACTAAACTAATGACAGCCAGACATTTCTTTGTCTTAGATACGGTTTTATCACCAAGAAAAAGGAGCACTTTTCTGTGTTTTCTCAGTGCAGTCAACTGCTTCTTCGACAGACGAACATCAGAATTTAACATATTATAAATAATCTCCACCAAGGTTTTTAATTGTTCGTCAGTCACACTTTGCATAAGCAACTTCTTTTGAACAGGAGATGTACTCTCCTGCAAAACCGTAAGAAATATCCGTTCTGTCTGAGTGTCTTAGACATAATGGCGTTTAATTCATTGTTCAGCAACATTTTTTAAGCACAACAGTTTTGATTACTGGTGGGTCACTGAATGAACATGGCAACCAATGTCACTGATATTTATAGGCTCCTCCAGCTGAGTCATGTGTGTAGTGACAGCCATTCACAATATAGTCCATGGGTATCATACTCCTACCTCTCCATGTGAGGGTCAGTGTGTATCCCGCAGTTATTAACAACACAAGTATACACCATAGGCATTAGGCATTAGAGGAAAACTGTTCAATGTCTGCTTCCATGGGTAAACCCTGTTGGAACACAATATTTGGTACAGTTCTTTTCATATCGTCAAACTGGGATTGGTAGACACCAGAAGAACAAGATTTTCTGGGGTGGGTCCTTCATATACATGCCATTCACATGTTACAACAGTCTTTCCTGCCCCTGTGGGTCCAGACACACAAATACTGGAGCAAGGTTCAAAAGGTGTTAAACTTTGAGTTTCCCAAGGTTTAGTCGGATCAATCACAGTTTCAGTTATGCCCTCCCTCTTCGTTAACCAGTGCCTCTTCCCTTGAGCATCTCTATCTAATTTGTTAACTTTGGATAGATGTAAGGGTAGTCTCAATAAATGTCGAGCTGGACAACCAGATACAGGACAGTCTTTTCTTAACCTACCCATCTTGTTTAATTTATTTAATTTATGAAATTAACCATAAATACAGTGAGGCTCCCAAATGGCTCCCAGGTGGTTCCCTATGGCTCCCAAATGATTCCCAAGTGGCTCCCAATGGCTGCCAAGTGGCTCCCAATGGCTCCCTATGGCTCCCAAAAAGGTCATTTGGCCCTAACTTAATAGAAATGTCCCTGCTAAGTACTAACCTCAAAACCCATAGGTCACGGTATCTAATTTTGGAGGAGTTGGTCACTTTTATGACTGTCTCCTTTTTCTTCTAAACCCAACATGTCTTTCTTGTGAAAAAGCATCATGTCCTTGACAGACTCAAAGTTGATGATTTGTGAATTGGTACAATTCAAAGTGAATCCTCTAACTTTACACGTTTCTTTGCCAGATTTTGTTTTGTAAGCATAATTCTTTTGTCCTGAACAAAACAATGCAATGGGGTCTCCTTCTAATTCATATATGAGATCACCTAAATAGTCCCCCAATGGTGGGTTCACATCACCAGGGTCAGACACAAAAATGATGAGTCTGTATCGTAGTACAATACACGTTCTTGCAGCATGTCCAACACACTGTAGCCTTGCATAACAGGTGGTAAAAGTGGCAATAAAAATATTGGTGACATCACTGTCTGGAATGATATTCTGAATCACGAGTCCACTGAAACTGAGCTACGTGGTCATTCAGAATGTGAAAATCGCGTAGGGACTTTTTGGGGTCAGCCAAAAGTTGATACAATTCTTCTAGCTTAGTACTATGAACGAATTGTGTCTGTTTCAGGTTGGGTCTCTGGGCATATTTACCCCAAAATGAATTCAACATCAGTTTCGAAAGGGCTCTCAACCCTGGGTTTTTCTCAATCTTTTCTTTGTCTAGCTGTATGCCTTCATTCTTCAAATAATTGTCAATGTATTTCCGCTTGTCTTCATCTGACTGACACCATGCAGGCCAACCCGAAGACTCTTGCTTTATTTTCAAGAAGGTGTTGATGTAACTCGCAAACAAACCACCCGATTGGCTCTTTTTGTCATACTGAGTGTTTTCCTCCCAGTGATAGACTTGATACACCTTTTGAATTTTGTAACCCTTTTCAAGAGCTTTGTGCAGCTCTGGAAGGCACCATGTCCAAATGAAGCTATGCTCCTCATCAGTATGCTGGCATGGTTTTTGTTGTTCCATTTCAGCACATGCGTGACACAAAGCAAATTTGAGTTTGCCTTGAGACTTCAAGGGTAAAACAGGATGATACAGCCCACGAGGGGGTAGGATCTTGACTTTGGTAATCCAAAAATACTGGTCCAAGGATTTGAATTTTTTGGTAATGATTTGAGGATGCTGACCATACTTGTTCACCCAAGGATACAAGGATGTGAAATAAAGGATAAAGGACATCCATGACAGAGAACCATCAAATTGGTAGACAGTGTTGCTGTCACGACAGTACCCATCCACCTTCTACTTGGTCACTGGGATCAGATATTCCACTTCATTCAAAGCGTGCTGAATGTGTTTATCATGGGAATGAATCAACTATTCCAGCCATTGTATTGAGGTGAGATTGTATTGATCCTTGTGTATCCATCTCCAGGGACCTTGGCAATAGGACTAGGAAGGGTTTCTTCTTCGTGAATCACAGCTCCTGCCTCTTGTACTGCTTGAAGGGTTAGCCAGGACCCAGGTTTGACTTCCACCAAACTGGCTGTCCTTTTACCACTTTCACAGAAAGCCAAGGGGTAATGTGACCATGCCAGAGTAATTTTACATGACTGTGCTTGGTCAAACACTGGCAGACACTGGTAATGGTAATGTAATCTGTAGGATCAATGCCGGTTCTTTCTTCTCAGTGATGTGCTGAGTTTTAGGGTCCTTGACAAGATATGTCTTTGTAGTGACAGACAATAATAACTGTCAGAAAGTCATTAGAGCTTCCCTCAAGATCTGGACGTCCGACCGACAACAGTCTTCCATTTCTTGAGCAACGTCAAAGATTTTGTCCTTTTGTTCAGCATGCCATTGCAGGAAGTCACTCCTACCCTTGGTGGACATACTGTTCACTCCACAGATAGAAGCATCAGGATAAGGTCCAACATATCATTGATTGGCGTGGGTATTAAAACAATGTGGGAAATAGCCTTTCTTCAACTCTTCCAGATGAAACATCTTGGGAAGGTTGGTCAGTTTGGTATTGAAATAAGACAACAGTCCAATGTTCAAGCCCCGAGGGACATGCATGGACATGAGTTTGGACCCATTGTACACAATGTTGTCGGGTAGGATACTATTTTGGATCAGATAGTCTAGAAGAAAGTAACCGTCATAACCCTTGAAGTTGCGGGCAAACACCGAAAAGGTTTTGTGAGGTTTTGTGAAAAGCCATTTACCGAATAGTGCAGCCGTTTATGGGCCTTTGAACTTGACTTCTCGATGACCACAAGTGTCTGGACACGGAGGCATCTTGAAACATTTGAATTGCTTATGCCATTTAGAACAATGATCACAACGAGATCCACAACTTGTACACTTCGCGTCCGGTGTGAAAGGTTCATCCTTGCACACATCACAGACAGACTGGGCTATGACAAAGTTAGGTCTGTGCTCCTGACACCCACACCACGACTGATGAGGTATGGTGAGAGCAATCATCATCAGGTCCACACTGTGAACAAGGGGAAGATGGATAACCTTCTGCACAGGTAGACACCTCGTCTTGTGAGCACTCGAAATCAAACATGATGAACTTTTTGACATCCTGTTTGTCATTCACATGTATGGGTGTATGATAGCAATTATTATCCATGGGAACCCTCTACCGCAGGGTTGACACATGTAAGTGTCACAATCGTGCTGACCATCTTTGTTTTGTCACATGTTCCGAACTTTAAACATTGAGGATAGCGCCAGTAGGTCTCACATTCTGATGTCACCCAACTTTTTGGGTTGTTTGTGAGCCACAAAATACTCCTCCGTTTGACATTGCATGATGCAGTCAGGACAGGTTTTTGCAGTATCATTGGCCTTATAGGATTTTCTTTGCAGACCCTACAGTAATTTTGACACACCTGCTTTATCACACATGGTTGTGGCGAAAGGGGTCTGATGGATGTTTTCCAAGTTGGTGTACAAGGTGGGTGGACATTTCTTGTGCTCCAGTGCCAAATATGAGTATTTTCCTTGTCATTAGTAGACTAGAAACCTACACTCGCATTGATCTAAAGGATGAACTTGGAGGAGATCCTCCCATTCAGCCTTAGATACTCGATGAACTTTTGTGAAACATACAGCTAAAGCTTTTGCCATACACAGGTTGTCTTTATTTTTGATTTCTACTATAGCATGTTTCAGTTTCACACTTTCTTCAACATTGGAGGTGTTATGTTTTGTACCTCCTGTGGACATATCAAGAAAACCAATATCAATATCGAAAGAATTGTCCTAGGCCAAATTGTTATGACTTTTCAATACATTTCCTATATGGTTTAGAATCATGTCGGCATTCAGTTCCTCCAATGGTCAGAGTGGGATCACAATGGAATTTTGCACATTTTGATGGTGAAGCACAACTCGGCCCAAATCTTGATCCTGTAAATTTCCTCTAGCTTCTTTTAAGACATCATCAAACATGGCATGTAAGTTGTCCTGTAAATCATTTAAATTTTGTCCTTTCCACTGATCATTAAATCGTACTTTGTACACCACTCTTTCTATAGCCGCATGTTTTGCAAAGGTTCTTTCTTTTCTAAGGTGAAATTCATAAGCAGGTTAGACCTCCCGTGAGTCATCATTTTCAGCTCCTTGTTAACTATCGAAATAGATACTAGTATTTAATTCATCCAGCCCCACTTGACTGGATAAATATGTATCGTAATCAAGATCCCCTTGAAAAAGATTGTCCTAAGCCAGGTTGTCCAATGACAGCTGAGACCCCCTATCTGTACGCTTTGGGGATGGTCCTGGTGCTGGAGAGCCTGTCCGTTTCCTTGAAGAATTTACACCTACTTGTTTAGAGGTACTGGGCATAGTGACCGATGGGAAGGCGTTAAGGGCAGGTTAACTTATGATGACGAAGTGCAGGCATTCTCCTGAAAGTAGTTACACAGAAGCAACAGGGTAAACCCTTGTGTAGGCAATTATCGGCTTTGCTTGAGTTAATGCTCTTCAAAGAAGTATTGTCATCAGAGTCATCAAAAGAATCAATTTTAGTCTGGAGATCCATCTGAAATAATACAAATATTCACCCTGAACCATGCTATGTAGTATTGTGACATTTTCAGTAGTATTGTGCTAACATGACAATTAAATAGTGTGTACTAATTAATATCCATTCACTTAACACATTACTCCATTTAGAAATGTGAGCAACCGTTCTGGACATGAAGCCGTTTGGAGTTATGGCCGTTTTGATAGGACCGTTTGCGAACCGGTTTTTAGCCTGAGACGCTAGGGTTAAGGGACGTACCTCTAGTTTACTACAGAAACCGCGCGAAAATTTCTTTGAGTGAGAGCGGAGAGGCGTGGTTGGTGGTTGGTGTGTGATCCTCTGTGTTTTCTTGGATAATAATGCAAAAATGTGCTGAATTTGTGTGTCATTCTTTATTGTGATTGGATACTCTTTTTTTTGGTGTGTATACCGTTCAGGATCTGTATGCTGATGACGGGACAGATCACGTATGTATCTTTACATTGTTCTAATATCACCAGCCCCCGTGGTATGTATGAACAGATGATTTTAGAGGCAAGACAGTCATCTGAAGAATGAAGATTTTATGGATATCAACTTCTTTATATGAGAACACAACGGTTCGGAGTTAATGCTTACTCCTTCATCACTTGCACTACGTGTGGTGATAATGCCCTTCAAAGAGAAGACAATCATCTATATTTTACATTGACAGGTTTAATATCACCACAGGTAGTGCAAGATGTGTAGGCCTTGATTGGGAAACATACAGTTCATCACAGGATATATAAGCGTGAATAGTGTTTGTTTTTCAGTTACTAGTTATTTTTTTATTGTTTTCAACATTTATTTAACTGAAATAACAAGAAAATAAAGTATTTTTTAAAAATATCTTCTGTGAAAACATGTTCTCATTGTACCAAATCAAACCGTCTCAGGATACAGAGATCTAAACGCCGAAAACAGAAATCAGCCCATGTTATTCTTGTGGAGTGAAAATGCCATTTCCGTATTAAGATTATTTTTACACGTAACCTGGTAACCACGTGCACATTGAAGGAAGAATGTATCCATGTGTAAACCAGTCCATGATAATATAAGCAAGACACAGTGTTCTTAGGAATATAATTAAACTTGATTTCAACAATGGAGACACCACTTAATGAATACTTATATTTGATGTACATATATATTTATTTTAAAATATTTATGCAATAATCACATCCTTCATTTCATGTTGTATTTGCATAGCAATTCTACAGGGATTCTAATATTCCCCATGCATAATAACTATGATTTTCACAATTTTCATTTTTTATCAATAGTGTCATTTGGTTTCAAAATAGTGGGGTGGGGAAGCGATATATGCCCTAGTTTCACAAAGGTTTGGGCGTGAAGGCCATAATGCTTCTCGGTTCATTGAGCGTAGGGAGAGGCAATGTTATGGTAGAATGCACCTCACTCGGAGGCTGTCACAGATTCAAAGAAAGAACAAAATTAACATGGACACTCGGGAACTTCTATGTGAAGTTAATTTGTTTTTTCACTTCATTACACACTTGTTTTCTTAATCTCCATGCTTGGTCGGGAAGGCTTCCTTGTTTCATAAGTTGAGAGCACTTGTTTGCTAGATGAATATACTTTAGGATAGTAAATTTGGGGTTTAAGAGTTGTTTGGAACAATTTTCAATGTCAGTATTCTAACCTTAGAGGTCCTCTCTTGGTGAACATAGTGGACTTTTCCAGCACCAGTTGCTGACCCCTACAGATGGAAGATCATATTGAGAGAGGAAATGGTGACTTTAAAAATAAAGGCCAAATTGAGAGGAAATGGCAACCTTGAAAATACAGGTCAAATTGAGAGGAAATGGTAACCTTGAAAAGAAAATATGGGTCATATGGAGGAAATGGTGTTCTTAAAACTCATTGAAGGAAATTTCCAGAGTTTGGTACGGGAAGTACAATTTTCCTTATATAAAACCTGGGTGCCCTCTTTTCCACTCGCACACATACATTACACCCATCCCCGGCTCTGCCGTTCAGTGTTAGAAGAAATGGTTGAGGAATATCTTGAACTGTGAGTATTTTAAAGTTTGATCAGTTTTATAAAAAAGGTGATCACAAAGTGTTTGTTCACTGAATATAAACTGATAAATCCTTTAAAATGATACTAGTGTAAAATGTTTTTTTCATGATGGTAATTTCAGACAAGATTTTGTAACATATTGTTACTTGTTTTTGTTCACTACCGGGTTTTTGTGAGATAAGGAAGCCCTCTGGGTGGGCAAATGATTCATTCATTGTTGGAGTACAGTCATATCTCACCTGTTTCTTCACATGAATGGGTTACTTGTCCCAACCCCTCTAAACATCTAGACATGCTGGGTTGTTGAATATATTCTCAATATTGGATCTATCCATTCATGGACATATGTGTGTTGCTGGATACAATGGAAATGTGTGTGGATCTGTTCACTGACATATGTGTGTTGCTGGATACAATGGAAATGTGTGTGGATCTGTTCACTGACATATGTGTGTTGCTGGATACAATGGAAATATGTGTGGATCTGTTCATGGACATATGTGTGCTGAGGAATTTCTTATGGATGCTGTGAGGCAAGTTGTTCTCCCTTACATGGTGTTTGCACAAATGTGTGAGGGGTAACTTACCTTGATGTTCTGTTGATGTATATTGAGAGGCAGATGAAAATATATATCCAGTGAATTACACACAGATTAGGGTTAAATCCAGCAAAATTGCACACAATATAATGCCGAGAGGGTTGTAATAAATGGGAAACAATGTGTGAAATCCCTTCAATGTATATCCACTAGTGACTTCAGAGACTGAGTATGACATGGGGCTGTTTGGTGGGGCTTATATATACCTACCAGAGTCTAAACATACGATGTGGGAAAACCCCTGTACAACATGGTCTAAATATAGACACACCAGGTGTTGACATAATAGATCTAAATATAGCCCGTTGTATATATAACAACAACAAATCTTACAATACATAGGTAAACCCGTATACTGGCGTCTCCTATTCTCGCGGTACTTACGAATATCAGCTGAAAAAATAATATAAACAGTTCTTTTCGTATGTATGCTTGTTGTTTTTAAATGAAGAGATCCCTCCGCTAACATCTGCATCTATCAACTCCTTGATCCATCAAGTGTATTATCTCACTTGAGCTCGATGAAAAACATGATCGTCCACTGCTGACTTTTCGAGGCGTCTCCTATTCTCGCGGCATAACGAGAAAGTAACGTTATTAGGTGTAAAGAAGCTAGAAAACGTAAATGCTGTAGATTACCCCTGTTTAAAGGCAGGAATGTTGCTACCAGTAGCCCTAAGAATTCTTAACTTTGATCGTAGCCGGTGTAAAGAATGGGCTTAAGACGTCAAGGCAGTCGTAACTCCCATACTTTATCACTGACTTAGGACAATCGGAGTGCCATGATCGCCTTCGGGAGCGGGGCCCTGGACGTAAACCTGTTGCTCAAATATCTGGTTTAATTCGAACTTTGTCAGTTGTCGTTTTGGAAATGTTCGCAGTTTTTAAGTGGGTATTAACACCAAATTGAGCAACATTAACCATCGTTTTTGCTCTTTGCTTGAGAAAAACCTCAAACCTACGCACTGCAGGATTACAACTTCCATGCTATCTCTGACAGTAAACCAAGAGTACAAGCAGTAGTGTAAAACCCAGAAACATAATCAGGGCGAAAGGCGGAGTGAAACATACATTCATAGGATTCTGTCTCTCCCAAGGGACGTAAATGAGGCCACTAAGACATCTGTGTCCCCCAATTTCGTGGTGGTCACGACTACGTATGTAAGATTCACAATATATTCCTGCAACCACATACATAGGTGATGCAGGTTCGGTAATCGTTACATTCATATCTGTCTATACAGCGAGGGTGAAACCTGGCATGCTCTGAGACACTCTTGTGAACAGACACATGCTGAAGACCAGAACTGTGGAGTCTTATACTGGGAACTTCAACAAGGTGGTGGCTGAATTCCTCGACAGACTGGACAGGATTCTGCCCGACGATAGAGAGATGCCCAGTCCTGACGAGGGGCTGTTCAACTGGTCCCTGGAGTGTAAGTACCACGTTAACTTTGTTCATGACAACTCGTGTATTATTCAATGTTCCAGTACCCAAAGGTTGCACAGATAACTGACCGAACAAGGTGGGGATGGGCGTGTAGGGCATGTAAGACATATCCTTTACTGTGTTGTGCTGCGGAAACCTTGAAATTAATGATTTTACTTTTTCTGGCGTTTTAAAACCCATGCACTGTTGAAAACGGTGTAGAACAAAATGACCACAAGTCAGTCTCAAGAAAATGCTATTGTTTGCATATCCTATCAGGGATGAGATGGTATGTTACCTAGTCGTTCCTTACGCCGATCCTCACGGTCCGGGTTCGATTCCCCACATGGACGCAGTGTGTGCATTGGTTGAATATTACTAAAACGGCGTAAAACTAAACTCACTTACTCCACTGTTAATGACGTTCCATGTTCCTTCAACAGCCATCAGTAGAATTCTATACGAGAAGAAACTGGGCTGTCTGTTAGACGAAAAGAGCAAGGACGCACAGGACTTCATCAACAGCGCTCACGAAATCTTTGCGACAACCAGAATGCTGGCCCCCTTTCCTCCTCACGTTTCTGAAGTGATCCTGCCCAAATTTTACAAACAGCATATGGCAGCCTGGGAGACTTCATTCCGTGTGGGTGAGTCTAATCCACCATTATTTCCCCCTCATTCAGTTTTTCTCACCATTTTGCGTACTTCATTCCGTGTGGGTGAGTCTCACTTGTCATCCTGTACATGTCATTCCATATGGATGAGTCTGACTTGCCCTCATGTATACTAAACATAATTGTCATAAGGGTCTTTTCACACTTCTTTCAGCTAAAGGAGTAATCGATGAGACAATTGAAAGGATTAAGAACAAAGTTGAGTCGGATGAAGGCGACGTTGGTTTCATCACACACTTCCTGAAGGAGAACATGGACAAACAGGACCTGTACGTCAATGTGTGGGAGCTCATGGCGGCGGCCGTGGATACGGTGAGTGCTTATAGATACGGCAGATGTTCATGGATACGGTGAGTGCTTATAGATACGGCAGATGTTCATGGATACGGTGAGTGCTTATAGATACGGCAGATCTTCATGGATACGGTGAGTGCTTATAGATACGGCAGATGTTCATGGATACGGTAAGTGCTTATAGATACGGCAGATGTTCATGGATACGGTGAGTCTTTATGGGCATTGGTAGTCATAATTGATACGTTGGCACTTTATGGATACGTTGAGTCCTAACTATTACTGAGAATGTTTATGGATAAATTGAGTCTTTATCGACAAGATGAGTCCTTGTGGATAAAGAAAAACGGGTATAATGAACATTACCTACACTGATAGGAGGAGAAGACTTTTAACAAACAGTTTCAAAGAAAACCGATGTGAGCCCCTGTTGCTCGGTGTGCAGAGTTGTAGCTTTTGCCTGTAGCAGGATCTGCTGGCTCTGTTTTCACCTTCCCGTGTCTTGGGGGTTTCCGAAAGGAAATAATGATCTACATCACTTGGATTCTTCCATCCAAATAAAAACGGGGACTTCGTGCTGCAAAAACCAAAACTCTCTCTCTGTCTTTTTTTAGACTTCATACACCACGCTGACCATGCTGAACGAAATATCACCTTGTCCACGTGTACAGGACGCCCTCTATGAAGAAATCACACGAGTTGTCCCCGCTGGCGAGGACATTGATACCTGTCTTCCAGGATGTACCCAACTGCCACTGCTTTGACCAGGATTGCACAGAACGACCTTGTACTTATGAATTACAGTATTCCCAAAGGGGTAGGTATTGGAAGACGGTCCTCTAAAACCTACCCCACTACACTCACTCTGATGCTCACTGTTTCTAAATAAACTAGGTCTCGATTTTCGAAGCTCTCTTAGCGGTAAGATAGTTAATGTCAGTGTATGGCACTTACGACGATGTTAGGGTTAAGAGAGCTTCGAAATCTAGGCCTAGATATATACATACAGACTGAATACAGGACGGTGTTAGGGTAAGATGCACGTCCACGGTAGCTCAGTGGTTAAAGCGTTCACTCGTCACACTAACTACACCGGTTTTGTAATCTGATGGTCCGGGTTGTGAAGCATACATAATTGAGATGGTGTTTCAAAGAGCAGTACTGGCACAACCGCTTCGTTCATATCTTAGTGATATCCACTATATCTGACCAGTCGGCTTGTTCACTCAAGACATCGCTTTGTTTTGATAATTGTTTATGTGTGAACTTAGACCAAGGTCTGGGTGGACCCTTACACCATGGGACGTCTCCGACGTCACTACGACGATCCCGACACGTTCCTGCCTGAACGCTGGCTCCGAGCTACTAGGACTACAAAACCGCACTCTTTAGCGTGGTTGCCATTCGGGTTTGGAGTCCGAGCATGCGTGGCTTAGTATCATTCAGACTTCCGGTTCAGGTATTGTCGTCTTGTATTATTTCAGATGCCAATTACTAAAATGAACAGAAAGCAGCGACAGCTCGCCATACGCGATCAATATCGGTAGTCACCAATCTTTAGTTTGCCAATGTACCAATTTGGCAAAACGTGTCTGGCCACACCTGCTTAAATATTCAACAACATTATCATAATTTGTATTTTATGCGGAATGTTTTAACGCAAGTATGTTTTGCACAGTGAGATGTTTTTCTGCAAAGTCTCTCACTCTACTGCTTCATCATCACACACCCAAGGTATGATCCACTATGTTTCAACTCCCGTGAAGATCCGCATTAGAAGTGGTCCTCGTTCACCCATGTTTGTCACAAGAGGCGACTGACAGGGTCGGGATGTCAGGGTCGTTGACATTGTTGACACGTGTCATCGTATCCCAGTTGCATAGAACGATACTCATGCTGCTGATCACTGGATTGTCAGGTCCAGTGTCGATTATTTCACAGGCTGACGCCATATAGCTGAAATGAAATGCTGAGTGTGGTGTGAAACAACAAACCCACCAACCACGTTAGTGAATCTAAATCACTTCAATGTCAGAAAATTGGAATGTTCCAATCTGGTGGTTTTCTTCTGTTCATAACTGTGTCATCGTTGGTTCACTAAGATGGCTTCCATTCAGGGCAAGGCTGACGTTTGGGGTTATCATTTATTTGCAGGCCGACGCGTTGCGGAACTAGAGATGTAGTGATTCTGTAGAGTGAAATGTGTTCCAGCACAGGCAAACTGTCGCGCAAATAGGGCTGCGCAACAGCGAAAAAAACGAGCATTGCTTTTCTTGTTTGTAGAAAGACTGGTCATTTTCTTTCTGTTACGGAGCCCTCTATGTGGTATTGTTTTCATTTGGTTCCAAGTACTTTTTTCCAAATAAACTTAAATGGCATTACGGTATTCTAGAGTTTCTACAAATGTAACCATATATTGATTCCCGGGACCTGCCTTGTTGTGTGTTTCAGTTTGTGCGCAAGTACAAGCTAGAGGCTATTTCCACAGAACCCTTCCGGATAAAATATGACCTAATTCTTCTGCCAAAGGATCCCGTGAGAATCCGTCTCATAGACAGAGAGTCGGCGTAGTTTGAATGTACCCTCACGCATTCGGAGTGTAATTCAGAGACATGCCGAATGACGGAACAACAACGTCCGCTTGTGCCCCTCGTGCGTTCGGATGGCTTTCGTCTAAACTGTTTAGTCCTTAATTTTGTTTTCATGGATCCAGTTCTTTAGAGTAAAGGATTCCATCAAAGTTTTCTCTCAACCTGACAGAAAAGTTACAGTTCGTTTCCATGACAACCGCACACTGAGACAGTAATGTCCATCAGTCCATCCTTTTTACAATATGATCTGTGATTCGGTTGCGCAACAGAGAGAAATATGACCAGTCTTTCTATATGCGAGCGAAGCGGCCAAAGGTTGGCAACGTGCTTCCACGAGCACAACCCTGTGGCGATATTTTATTTTGATAGTGAAAATATTTTCCGAGCTGAAACGAGGAAAATTAACTAGGATTATTATGTTGTGCAACAATATTTGTGCTACATGTCGCCTGTAGTGAATGAAACCCTTGTCTTCAGCGCAATTAACGAGCGTTCTAAACGATTACCCACCTTCCCCAATCATGGAGTATGCATGACCTGGTTAACAAACAGGAGTTTACGAATCAAATGCCGCCAGTGCTACATTCAAGCCAAGGCTTGCCTCCATAGTGTGGCCTCAATTCCGGATCTTCGGAGGCTCTAACACTCTAACCATTAGACTACCCCAAATCATGGTATTTGCATGACCTTCAAGAAAGGGTTTGTTTACACGACGAAAACAAAGATATACAGAATACACTCCATGAAATATTGGCAGTCTTGTCCAACGAATGACATTTAGTGCATCTCTTCGTTTGACGTTTCAATCACCTCGACCATGATGCAAACTTTTGGTGAGTCAGCAAGCCGTTGATAATGTCGCAACAACTAGGTCGCCAGGGTGGACATCAAGTACGACAAGGACGTCTCGAGACATTCAGTGGTGACTAGGCAGACTGATATCTATAATGCCTCTGTCACAGTTAGGATACCTCGTCCTAACTCCCCTGTCATTCGACAGTCGTTACAAGCAGTGAGTGAATGTTACTATCAGCCGCAGACCAGTATCAGAGCAGTATATTATATACACAGTGATCGTCTTTAATAACGGAAATGGTGCCGGCTTGAGCAGTAAAACACTATCGGGTCGCACATTGTGACCAACAGATCCCCGTTTTGACGGCTGTGTCAATCAAGCTGCCGATTAGATGCCTTTAATAGCATTTATAGTTCTTATACTTCGTCTTCACTTGTAAGTCACAACATGTCTACCTGTCTGTAGTAGTCGAAATTCAAAATTGGCACATCGTTGTTGATTTAGACCTATCAGTAAACGCACCGTCATGTCACTGGGTAGTCAGGTCAAGAGGGTGTTCTGGTCAGATTATGTGAGGATCGGGTACAACTGGCTTTTGAGGCTAATATGATGATAGATTCCCCTGTTTAAATGTAGACTTCATTTAGAGCTTTAGAATGGGTTGGGCGGAAAGGGAAATAATGTGTTTCTGGAACTGCGAGGCATTAATTCAGTCACTTCTTTTCGCCAGAGACAAAAAAAACCTCAAACTCATTTCCTTCCTGAGATGTAGAATGTGGGAAAAAAAAGCTCATCTATGAATATATAATATACAGTAAACCCTTGGACCAGCAACCTAAGAGGGCCGCAAAGGAAGACAAAATGGATCCAACGGTCAGGCTCGGAGATTCGACTGAATTATTTCAACATAACAAATTCCCCTCAAAACCACCACTCCAAAACCACTATATAAATGCGCTCTCTAAATGCAACCAAGCGCCAATCGCACTGTGCTCCTGGGTCATTAAAGGCAGTTATCAAATACGAAAAATACAGAAAACGAGGTAAAGGTAACAGTTTATTTGTCAGCCATCTGCACCTGGAGACAACGTAAACATGGCGAAAGTTTATTATGAACTAGTTATTGTAACTAAAAGGTCACATGCAACCAAAAAATCAAACATAATTAAAACACATTTATCACTTATTCATGACATATAATATACATTGATGCTTTAAAAAAACCCAAATAAACAAAACTATAAGCGTACAATCGCAATTCAAATGTGCAATATTTTGTACTTGGGCTTACTTCCCCCGAAACGAAGCCCTCGGGAGACCGAACCCAGTCATAGCGTGTGGATGTGCACTCAAGTGTAACGGCGGCTTCCGATTGGCTGTTTCATTTGCTGACATGCTGAGGGTTCATTGTGTGTACAGAAAGATGATCTGTTTGATGGGCATTTCAGAAGTATAGTCAGTCACAAGAAAGTAAGATTCTTTATGGATAACAACTTCTTTTTGTGTACTTGATGCGTCGTTTCAGTATAGATTCATATACTGTTGTCAAACAAAATCATATACACTAAAAGAAGTCGTTATCCATAAAGAATGTATATAGAGATGTTGGGTTTGGAAAATACATGTTCTCTGAATTTGCGCTCGATCCAATAAAAAATCATGTCAGTAGAGATGGTAAACTACTGCGTGGCTGGAATCTGTCATTCGTCCAAGTACAAAGCAGGACTTGAATCTGACAAGAGTTTGCACTAGTTTCCGTCAGATCCAGTCATCCGAAAAAAAATGAATGTAGTTTGTTTGCAACCCACAGACATAAAAACATGTCATGTGTATCACACGTGCCTAATTACATAATGTGGCAGACACGGGACTCGGGTGCACGAGTCATAAATCAACTTATTTTCTTTATGTCGTATAGTCTGATAGGTGTTAAGTTCAAATTGCACGTGGTCAATGATTGAAGCTGTGTATTGCATGTTGTCTTTAGCAGACAGGCAGACATGATTACACGATGCCATTTAGAAAGTGGTCAAATGCAACATATGTCATATTTGGGATTTCACTTTCTTAGTAAAGTACAAATTCTAGTACTTTTTTCGGTTGAGTCCCATCCGGGATTCGAACCCGCACCCTCAGAGTCAGGCACCTACGCCAGCACACAAAGTCAGCCGCCTAGCCCGCTCAGCCACCGCGACTTCCACCGACTTGTGGAAGTCGCGGTGGCTGAGCGGGCTAGGCGGCTGACTTTGTGTGCTGGCGATTAGGTGCCTGACTCTGAGGGTGCGGGTTCGAATCCCGGATGGGACTCAACCGAAAAAAGTACTAGAATTTGTACTTTACTAAGAAAGTGAAATCCCAAATATGACATATGTGACAGGCAGACAGACATATAGGTGTGAATAAACCAGACACTGAGCTTTCTCTGTGACAGAGACTGCTTACAACAATCAACAAGTTGGTTTACGTAACGAGTAGATTATTTACTTGTTTGTGTACACAACCAAGACTAGACTACTGCTCACGACCTCAGACGCTGGGCATGCATACTGTTTCAAGCTCCGCGAACCTATTCACTGCGCATGTGTTATGGACGCAGCGCAGCACAGCTGCTGAAACCAGTTTTTCCCCCAGCGCTGGGGGGAATTTAGTGAAACGTTTAAACTCCGATTTCGCGGGGGTTTTTTTCATCGCGTTTTTTTCAACTTTATAGGTTGAATTGGCATTTTTTATTATTTGTTTCGGTTAGTGCCCACCGGAAGGTACCAGTATCTGCAAAGTTGTGTTTTACGTTGCATGTGACCTTAAAGACATGCAATCTAAGGGGTCAAAGCCTCAATCGACACTGACAATGACCGAGGATTAACAACAATTAGCAAACAAACATACAAACATACATACAAAGTCATTATAACACTTTTACAACTTGTCGAGGACAAATAGTAATACTTACTTGTATGCATAATATAAAGATAAAGTTATTTGAATAAATTATACTATGTAAATCGAGAATATATTAAGTTGCAACTGTTAATTCGAACGGTTTCAGAAAAGCGAGTTTCGATAATACGAAAATTAACTATATTCACATCTTGTGTCTGCAATGCATTTGAAAGTTAAATCTGTAGTTTGTCGCACTTATAGCACAATCTATAATATGTAAATGTAATTTTCATGTATCACGGATAATGATTAAAATGAACTGAAGATTTATTGATCAATATATGAATAAGCTTGCGTAGCCAGCCGACATAACCTAACAACGTTACATGATGAAAACATACGAATAAACTATTCACGAATAAAGCGTATGGGACGAGGGACGGTGGAGTTGCCTAGCGTTTAAAGCGTTCGCTCGTCACGCTGAGGACCCAAGTTTGATTCCCCACATGGGTACAATGTATGAAGTCCATATCTAGTGTCGTGATATTGCTGGAATATTGCTAGAAGCGGCTTAAAACTGTACCCACTCACTCCCCAGTGAGACGAATGAGTATCATAAACCGTTGGACAGCTCTGAGCCAGAAAGCCACTAAAGTTTGTGTGCGTGCGTGCGTGCGTGCGTGCGTGCGTGCGTATGGTAGCGTTAGGATGCCAGAAGGCCACTGGGGTGTGAGGAAATGGACGTTTTATTACATATATGTAATAAAGATGATTTAGCCTGAAACATGGTAAAACAAATCTCATTACTACATATTTACTACATATTCACATATACTAAATGTAAACACACACATGCGCATGCAAACTATTAAAAAGCAACTACGGTATCAATACAAACAACCACATCTAACCACATACGTACATGCATCCACACAAGCATTCATTTGTTGTAAGGACGAGAGTACTAACGGCAGTTATGTTTGAACATAGTAGGAAGATGAGAAGTGAGATTACTTAAGTGAAATAGAAACTAATAACTATATGTACTACTATGATATAGATAATTATGTAACATAGCGGTTACACAACTCACTGCACTGTGAGTCAAACCTAAATCTAACCTGAGCTATACACACAAACTAAACAACAGTATGATAACTCTCTCTAATCCGAGTTACAATTTACGCCAGTGCAATAACATAACTCACTATACGGTGAGTTACCATCACATAAACTATTTACACATAATTAAAAATACTAAGATATTAACAATACTATAAACATTAGCCAGTGTAACCACCAACTATGAAACATACATAGCAAATCACAAGAAATATATACAAGACTAGAGATTACCAACCTTTATACACGAAACACAGTCCAGATCACCATGATCTCGATCCAAATGTAAAAAACCACAACCTGTCTGATGATGACCACATAAGATACTGACATGGAAACTAGGTCAAATTAAACTTTTAAGACCTTGATACCTTACAAGCTTGGATGAACACAGAACAATAGAACTTACTCACTAGCCTGAACAAAGGACATGCTTAAAGAGGGATTCACAGGAGAAAAACATGCAGTGAAAATGAGTATTACTGAAATAGATTACATTGAGACTAGACTGGTGTTAGAGAGCTAGGGTTATGATGTGTGTGTGTGTGTGTGTGTGTGTGTGTGTGTGTGTGTGTGTGTGTGTGTGTGTGTGTGTGTGTGTGTGTGTGTGTGTGTATGCAGTCGTCGAAGATATGTAACATTTCCTTGACTATTTAACGGAAGGTAAGACCGTTTTGTGGGCCGTAGTTCCCTTCCCCGCACACGGTCCCGCTAAAGCGTCTAGGCTAACTGCACCTGGCTGAGGCAGTTACCCCGCTGTAACGCAGGCTGGGCCACTGAATGCAGTAACTATTGTAAACAGCCTGATATGGAAAGTAGGTCAGATACCTGTTCGCTTCAATGGCCTACAACCATCAGCCAGTAGAGGTTGTCAGGCGAAATTCCTCCGATCATTTCATCATTCCAGTTGAGTTTATATATCACGCCATGCAATCCCAGTGAATGGTGATGAAGCTGTGTCATCTACAACTTGACTAGTCTCACAACAGTACACCATGTTGTCACGGGTCGTGTTGAGCAATGTCCGAACGGGACAGGCCACATCGGCCGTGTCTGTCTTGTCTCGATTCAAGGCGACGATGTCGTCAACCCAAACAGACGATGGCGTCTCAAACGCCAAACCGTTCTCGGCGCTGCCTGGACCGAAGGGTTTGCCATTCATTGGCACCGTGTTCGACGTCATGAAGAATTCGTCCCGAATGCATGAAATGATTCAGAAACGCCACGAGACGTATGGACCCATCTACCGCGAGAAGATGGGGGCGGTCAATGCTGTGTTTCTGACGGACGTGGAATCGGTCGAGCAGCTCTTCCGACAGGATGCGAAGCACCCTCGTCGAATCGACATTGAGCACTGGATTCAGTACAGGGAGGAACGAGGACTGAATAAGGGACTTGTCATGTCGTAAGTAGATTCATATATCCATTCATGGGTTGCAGCAAGGGATCTTTGTGCATATCAAGTTCAAATCGTATGGCGCCAAACAAATCTACTGAGAAGCTGTCCGAGAGTACTGCATATCATTAAACATTTTCATCGTTATTGCTATTGCTAATGTCCTTTTTTGTTGTGGTAAGACCCGTGAAGGTCCGGGGTAGAATAGGCCTTCAGCAACCCACGCTTGCCATGAAAGGCGACTGTGCTTGTCATAAGAGGCGACTAACGGGATCGGGTGGTCAGGTTGGCTGACTTGGTTGACACATGTCATCAGTTCCCAGTTGCGCAGATCGGTGCTCTTGTTGTTGATCACTGGATTGTCTGGTCCAGACTCGATTATTTACAGACCGCAGCCATATAGCTGGAATATTGCTGAGTGCGGCGTAAAATCAAGCTCACTCATTCACTCACTGATTGTGGTAATTTAACCTGTAGTAAGCGAGTTGGGTTGAGAGCCGCTTTCAGTTTGGTTAAATTCTTTCAAATCGACTCCAAAGATCTGACAAGACAGGGATTCCATTTGGTGAACTTCCGGTTCAGCGCTTCTATGTTACTGATACTACTGAGAGGACGTCGAGGCAACATGCCTGATTTCAACCCGTGAAGATCCAGGTTAGAATTGGTCTTCAAGCAACCCATGCCTTAAGAGGCGACTAACATCGGCAGGTGGTCGGAATTATTATATCAATGTATCCCAGTAGCGTAGATCGATGCTCATGCTGTTGATCACTGGATTGTCTGGTCCACCGTCGATGTTTACTTTCCGATGACGTTAAATGTATAATGGGCATATCTTGGTGGCGAGTGAATTATGCACCGTGGCTTTCTAAGCACCATGGCGTCTAACACCTAAGATGTACTATCGGGGTTCGGTGTTTTGTTTTGTTTTAAGAATGGACGGGGTGAAGGAATGAGAACGAATATTTTTAGGATGTTAGCTAACTAATTCACGTATCGTTTCATTTTCATTTGTTCAAAAGTCTGAAGTCACAGTTCAGGGTTTGTCGAATCCTGGCGGGGCGATGTTTTGGGTAGAACACGTTAAAGTGAGAAACCCAGAATAGTAATTTGAGTAAGTGTGGGATTCAAACCATTTCAGAATTCTGGACATGCCAAAGAGACGTAATTCTTCACGTGGAATTGCCTCGCCTCAGACAACAGGGTTTATGGTGGACCCTTTCATCTGAGGGTGTTCTCTGTAATTTATTTAAAGCATTACATTTGCAGTATTTCTAATTTGTGAACGTATTATTTCGGTCACACTCATTGAAGTAATTATCGTAGTGTGTATTACTTTCATAGTAACACTACCCTTGAAGGTCCGGGTAGTAACCCATGTCTGTGGTAAGCGGCCACAAACAGAAGGTGTAAGGCTCGATGACTTGGTTGACACATTCTCAACTGCTCAGATCGATGCTCACTGTTGGTCACTGGATTGTCCGGTCCAGACTCGATTATTTACAGACCGAAGCCATATAGCCGGAATATTGGTGAGTGCGACGTAAAACATCATAGTAACACCGCAGGTTGTCATTTATATTGCAGATCAGGCGAAGACTGGCATTCGCTGAGGCGAGTAATCGATAGACACATGATGAAGATCAAGACGGTTGAGTCCTACACTGGAGAATTTAACAACGTTGTTGTTGAGTTCTTGGACCGAGTAGGCGGGATTCGAACTTCGGACAATGAGCTGCCTGCCTTGAATCTGGAGCTGTTCAACTGGTCTCTGGAATGTAAGTGTCTGTAGAAAGGTGTCCTAAGGAATATTCACTTGATCTTGAGTGTGTGTGTTCTGGACATGTTTTTAAGCTTGCCTTTGATTCTAAATGTTAGACATTGTGAGGATGTGGGTTTGGTTTTACGCCACCTTTTGCAATGGTTCAGTAATTTCACCATTGGGGACACAAGAACGGGCTTCACACATTGCACCAATGTGGGGAATCGAACCCGGCTGTTCGGTGTAATGATTGAACGCTTTAACCACTAGGCAACCCCACCGCCCTGATTCTAGAGAAAACCTCGGTTCACTGCCAAACACGTGCCTACAAGTGTACATTAACTGGTTTGGGGAATGCGGAAAACGAGTTGATTAAGAGGGGTTGAACTACAGATTTCTCATTTCCACTGAACGTCTCTTCAAACCGATTCAAACAAAGTAAGCTCTTAATATCGATAGTGTGTCTATTTCCTTAGATGATAGTTCATACTTAAAGAACACCACACTTCAGATCAGGTTGTGTGTATGGATGTTTGAAGCTCATATTCCAGTTCTAGAAAAAAAGAGTCATGCAACAACACTTACTAACATTATTTACTTTTATACCCTTATGCCCTTATTTAACTTTTTGTGTACAGCTATCGTCCGTATCCTGTATGAGTAGAGATTTGGGTGTCTGTCATTGATGACTATGTTACTTTCTCCGCAGCTATCGCCCGTATCCTGTACGAGAAGAGACTCGGGTGTCTGTCGGACGAGAGGAGCGAAGACACCCAGGTGTTCATCCAGAGTTCCCATGATATATTCGAGACGACCAGGAAAATAATCTTCCTTCCACCCAAAGCAGCACGCATCTTGAGGCCGTTCTCCTACAGGAAGCATATATCTGCCTGGGATGAAGGTTTCCGTGTTGGTAGGGCATCGGTAACGCATGTTTTATAGTTTTACAGTCAAATTTATGTAGACATATCATTTCTGCGTCGTAATTGGTCAAATCAGGTTGGTGGGATATTAATTTCTGCGTCGTAATTGGTCAAGTCAGGTTGGTGGGATATTAATTATTTTTAAGTCAAATGTACAGGTAGGGTCAGTAGTCCTTGTGATGCCCTGGATGCGATATTTTGTGACCTAGTGTATCAAGTTGGAACATTTAGCGTCTGAAAAAGGAGCATAGGGAATGAATAGAAGGAAAGTGCGTAAATTTTTACTATTGTTTCATCTCATTGTTGTGTTGGTAGTGTCAGCCCTAGACCACAAGGAATGTATGCAGCGATTACCTTCTTATTCCCTTCATCAAAGTGACAAGGTGTTTTGTGTGTGTCTTTTCAGCTCACAAGACCATAGACGAGAGAATCATGGAGATACGAGAGACGAAAGAGGAAGGAAAACATGTGGGATTTATCACCCACTTCCTGCAGGAGGACAGCATGTCACTGAAGGACGTGTACGCCAACATCTCAGAACTCATGGGGGCAGCCGTAGATACGGTGAGTAAGTGAGTGAAAACACACGGTTGTTGAGCTTCGTCTGATAAAACAACAAAGCCAAGTCAGCTTACGGTGTGGCCTGTTTGTCATTTGACATGGATCGAAAGCATCTTGTCACATTCCACTGGACCCGTGAAGATCCGGGTTAGAATTGTTTCTTCAGCAAGCCATGCTTGTCACAAGAAACGATGGGATCGAGTGGTCAGTCTCGCTGACTTGGTTGACTTATGTCACCGTATCCCAGTCACGTGATCGATGTTCATGCTGTTGACGACATGACTGTTGTAAGGAGTATTTCAACAGTTTTGACTTTGCCGACATAAAATACTTTCCACTGTAAACCAGATCAGCAAACGCACTCTTGCAATTAGGAATGTTATTCTTTCCAGACATCAAACACCGCACAGATGGTGTTGTATGAGTTGTCGCGAAACCCACATGTACAGGACGCCATCTTGGAAGAAATCACTCGAGTTGTCCCCCCTGGCGAGCAGCCAACAGCTGATCACCTGAAGGAGATGCACTACATCAAGGCAGTCATCAAGGAGACGCTCAGGTCTGTAGAAACCACATACCCTTATCGCAAGTTCCGCATTAACTTCAGATTGACTTTTATTATATAGTGATGTGATATTTTGGGGTGATAATGGCAGTATCAATTTCAGATGTATGATGTATAAACTCTTACATGGAATATAAATATATAAATGATCCCTTTATTGTCTGTCAGGTTTTATGTCTATCCCGAACATACCCTAGACTTCTGCCATGTACCAGTCATATTCGAACGCCTGACGTCATTTCCATAGACGCACGTGTTAATTCAGTGTAGCATGAATAATTTAATGTCATTAATTTAATTTTGGTAAGATCCAAGTCAAATTTGCACATTTGTGAGGAATCATGTCACCTACGATTCTATAATTTCTGTTTCATTTTCCATTGCTTATTTATCGAATGGACACAATTTTATCAACACATGTACAGTGCCGTGAACTCCTTTAACATAGCGGCGTATGGGGTTGTGCATTGTGGAACCATACGTAAGTTGATAAAACATGATGTCATTAGTTAAATAGTGGTTGGAAAATTGAACTAAAATTATGTGCACAGAGCAGAGATAATCTCTAACTTGCCTGAAAAAATATTACAATGACCTAACCTGAATTCACATCACGAAAAGTATTTATTTAACACTTATATGTCATGTACGTCTGTGGAAATTACGCCAATTGTCCCAATAAAACTTCCACGAGTCTGTATTTGCACTGTGTTTTAACACACGCCTTGCTGTTGATTAGGTTGTACCCGACCGGAAGTGTAGTAATTCGAATATTGCAACAGGACGCTGTCCTACTGGGCTACCAGGTGCCAAAGAATGTAAGTGATACATTTACTTTACGTTCGTTAAATCTAAACCATGCTCAGCTCATTGATTTGTATAACAACAATTGTTTATACTTAATTATTGATCTGTATAATGTATAATCGCCATTGAGTATAATTAACCATTGATCTGTATAATAACCATTGTTTATACTTAACTATTGATCTGTATAATGTATAATCGCCATTGAGTATAATTAACCATTGATCTGTATAATAACCATTGTTTATACTTAACTATTGATCTGTATAATCACCATTGATTATAATTAACCAATGATCTGTAAAATCGCCATTGACTGATTGTACTTAACCATTGATCTGCATGATTGTCCAAATCTACTCTTCTTCGATCCAATCACAGTATATCTTATGTTCTGTGCGTTCCGGCAGTTGAATCTGTACATTTCTATTGAAGGATATCAGGGTGGATTTCTTTATTTTGACAGACTATGGTATGGGTAGACCTCTACGGCTTCGGGCGTCTGGGACGTCACTACGAGGACCCCAACACATTCCGTCCTGAACGCTGGCTCCGAGCTACCAGGACAGTTAGCCCGCATCCATTTTCCTTTCTGCCGTTTGGATTCGGTCCTCGAATGTGTGTCGGTGGGTACTCTCTCTTTCTCGAAGTGACTTTTCAAAGGTGTTGTAAATACCTTTTTGAGAGGTGTCAACACTCCTGCACATCGTCTGCATTACCGCTAGCGTTGTGACCATTTGGCTGGTGCCAGTACACATCATTACTGTTGGTGTATTGCTATGTCTACAGGTGTCGGTACTACATGGGCGTGGCCTATATCTTGCAGGTGTCAGTACCACATGCACGTGGTCTATTTCTGAAGGTGTCAGTACCACATGCACGTGGTCTATTTCTGAAGATGTCAGTACCACATGCACGTGGCTTATTTTTGAATGGTGTCAGTATCACATGCACCTGGACTATTTCTGCAGGTGTCTGTACCACATGCACGTGGTCTATCTCTGCTCAGTACCACACGCACGTGGCCTATTTTTGCAGGTGTCAGTACCACATGCGCGTGGCCTATTTCTGCAGATGTCGGTACCACACGCACGTTGCACATTTCTGCAGGTGTCGGTACTACCTGCATGGGAATTGTTTTGTAGGTGTTTTGACGATGTCAGTGTAGCACAAATATATAACCTATTTATTCTGTGACAGGGCGGCGAGTAGCAGAGTTGGAGATTCAGCTACTGATATCCCAGGTGAGTTGGAAGACTGAGCGCCTTCTTCTCATATACATATATGAAGATATCCATCATAGTTCGGTTAATAAACCATTTATCAATTCACTTGTGTTAGAGATATGGTGAATTCCAATTGAATGATAAACTACGTCAGCTTGTCAAACCTGAAGTATATGCGTTCAGGTAAGTTTTGTTCAGGGCTGGCAAGTTTTACATCTAACCAGCCCTGTGGTCTCGCTGAAATATTTGGGAGTTTCATACCCTGACCTATGTAACTTTCAACATGTGTGTGTTGGATGCCAACCACAACAAACCCTAATTAAGTCATTTGTGTTTCAGATTGTGCGTAAATTCAAGATAGAGCCTGTATCAATGGAACCAGTTGAAATGAAGACTGACCTCCTACTACTGGCCAAAGATCCAATCAGAATCCGTCTTCACGAGAGAGACTAGGCTCAAAATCGTCTTACGAACTCAATGCATGTGTATTGGGACATTTTGTAAACGTCACCGAAAAATGCTACATACCTGATCAAATATCACCAGTTATTACTTTGTTGTGTTATTGTATTGTTAGGAACAATAAATGAAATACGGTTATTGTTGAGTTAGGTGCCGTTGACACGAAATACATCGTAGGATCACCTGTACATTGAGGACTAGTAATTCTAGAGTTGTCTCCCATTTGTTACACATGCCAAGGCCAGTTGTTACACACTCTGATATTGCCAGATGTTACATAGTCAGGTTGAGGGTTTAATTGCTGCTATACCTACAGCAATAATGGACTAACCTAAACTGCTCAGTAGGAGGATTTACAGTAAAGCAACTTAACTGTCGGATGGATCAAAGGGAGTTTGAGCAAACAGTTTTGATCCTTTTTTTACTCAAGAAATGTTTGTTTGATTCAAGGTGTTTTTATGGTTAGCATTCTATATTTACCTTTCTATCTAGAGATGACTTCTTCTTCTCAAGGCAGTTGAGTTAACTCAGTCATGCTAAGAAACTACATCATTTACTAAAAATAGCAGGGGATTACCGTTGCACATTCACCATGACTGGTATACAAAGTGTAGAGTACGCTACATTGCAGCGAGGCAGATCGATAGTTCTTTGTGAAGGATTGTCAGCACTGGCAATACATTGTTAAGACCTGCAAAAGCAGATACCATTTACTTGGACGGTACTTTCACATCTTGCCCTGTGCTTTTGAATCAGGTGTATGGACAGACAGATGACAACTTATGGATGATTTGTCAATCTACGCAGGACCCATGCCCATAGGAAGTTGTTGAGTGGCCTTATTCCATCCAAGGTTTTAATCAGCCTTTGAGCTTGCAGCTATTCACAGATCAAGGGATGTTTCTTTCATTTCACTCAAGCCATTTCGAACAAGACACAAAACTTGGGATTAGCCAAACGCTACAAGGATGACATCAGTGCAAACAAATGCATATATAATGCAATAAAATGATATGTAGTGCTAATCAATTGTGTTGTGTTCTCTTTCTATGTCTGTAATCTGTATGGACTATCCCATTCTTCACTAATAGGTATTAGGTAATAGGTGTGTGGACTGGTCTGATACCTCATGCGTATTGGGGTGTTTAACAAATGTCCTATGTAACAAACAGGAGGATACCATTCTATTCGCCTCAGATATCCATGTATAATTTCATATATTTACAAAGGACCAGTGAGTTTTCTTCATGTAGGACCTTGTGCTCAGTGGGTGCTTATACGTGTGTGGTGTTTAACACTTGTGCCTCAGCTGTGACACACCTTCACTGTATGTGTATGTGTATATCTTAACGTTTTTGACATTCACAGCAAATTCATTCATGTAACACTGCCTCATGACGTCACATGTTTGTGTAATGGCATGTTATGCCACCGAGTACGCAGCGTCTAATCCCATAGACAATTCCTTATCTTGGTAACTATGGATACTCCCATGAGGCGTTGCTAATTTTGTCACAATAAATTCATGTTATTCTGTATATACACTTCTGGTGATGGTGGGCGCCATTCTTGAAATTAGCTCAACTAACCTGCATGTTTATCTGATCGTAACATGCAACATTATGGACACTCCAGCGTTTACTTTTATAACTGCCTGCCTCCAGCAATGACGTGGTCTTGGAGCTGGAGTAGGTACATTACTAAGTTGTGCTTCAGACCAGGACTTGACATAATTCTTATTCAACTTATTATGGAACACGAGTTCTCATTGGTCAGTGCAATACATTTCTGACCGTATTATCAGCATATACGGTAGCAATTTGAAACTCGATTCACCAAAACCTTTGAATGTATCCCTACACTACAGGAGTAACTTTGGTTTTCAGGGCATAAGCATTTGCAGAAGTACTACGCGTCTCTGTCTCCCGATATAACTTCATCGCGTCTCCCGATATCACTACATCGCGTCTCCCGTTATACCTACATCGCGTCTCCTGACAGAACTTCATCGCGTCTCCCGATATAACTACATCGCGTCTCCCGATATAACTTCATCGCGTCTCTCGTTATACCTACATCGCGTCTCCCGATAGAACTACATCGCGTCTCCCGATAGAACTACATCGCGTCTCCCGTTATACCTACATCGCGTCTCCCGATATAACTTCATCGCGTCTCCCGATAGAACTACATCGTGTCTCCCGTTATACCTTCATCGCGTCTCCCGTTATACCTACATCGCGTCTCACGATAGAACTACATCGCGTCTCCCGTTATACCTACATCGCGTCTCCCGATATAACTTCATCGCGTCTCCCGATAGAACTACATCGTGTCTCCCGTTATACCTTCATCGCGTCTCCCGTTATACCTACATCGCGTCTCCCGATATAACTACATTGCGTCTCCCGATATAGCTACATCGCGTCTCCCGTTACAACTTCATCGCGTCTCACGATAGAACTTCATCGCGTCTCCCGATATAGCTACATCGCGTCTCCCGTTACAACTTCATCGCGTCTCACGATAGAACTTCATCGCGTCTCTCGTTATACCTACATCGCGTCTCCCGATAGAACTACATCGCGTCTCCCGTTATAACTTCATCGTGTCTCCCGTAATACCTACATCGCGTCTCACGTTATACCATCATCGCGTCTCCCGATAGAACTACATCGTGTCTATCGTAATACCTACATCGCGTCTCCCGTTATAACTTCATCGTGTCTCCCGTTATACCTACATCGCGTCTCCCGTTATACCTACATCGCGTCTCCCGATATAACTACATTGCGTCTCACGATATAACTACATTGCGTCTCCCGATGTAACTTCATCGCGTCTCCCGATATAGCTACATCGCGTCTCCCGTTACAACTTCATCGCGTCTCACGATAGAACTTCATCGCGTCTCCCGATATAGCTACATCGCGTCTCCCGTTACAACTTCATCGCGTCTCCCGATATAACTTCATCGCGTCTCCCGTTATACCTACATCGCGTCTCCCGATAGAACTACATCGCGTCTCCCGTAATACCTACATCTCGTCTCCCGATATACTTTCATCGCGTCTCCCGTTATAACTTCATCGTGTCTCCCGTAATACCTACATCGCGTCTCACGTTATACCTACATCGCGTCTCCCGATATAACTTCATCGCGTCTCCCGATAGAACTACATCGTGTCTATCGTAATACCTACATCGCGTCTCCCGTCATAACTTCATCGTGTCTCCCGTTATACCTACATCGAGTCTCCCGATAGAACTACATCGCGTCTCCCGAAATACCTACATCGCGTCTCCCGATATAACTTCATTGCGTCTCCCGATAGAACTACATCGTGTCTCCCGTTATACCTTCATCGCGTCTGCCGACATAACTGCATCGCGTCTCCCGTTATACCTACATCGCGTCTCCCGATATAGCTACATCGCGTCTCCCGTTATACCTTCATCACGTCTGCCGATAGAACTACATTTAAGGCTGTATATACAGCGGTATACGTTCAACACAGTACATTTGGGAGAGGGCGTCATTAAGTTGGATAACTTGTGCCCAATCCCTTTCTTCAATGAATAAAATAAGTTTAAATCAATCAACACAGTACAGTTATCCCCTAAATCATAATCAATAAACTGGCCCTCGTCCCATTCTAGGTGTGAATAGCTGTGACCTATCAAAGGACGCTCTTGTTTGTAACCTGTTCGGTCCAAAGTTCACAGTTGCTGGTGAGCATTCGTAACAAAACAACAAGATAACTACAATGTACATGGATATATAGTCAATGTATGGATGATTAATTGCTTTGTTGTATACACAATAGCGACATTTCGGTAGAGATGAGATTGTGAATGGATACACCACGTTATCCCTCGTGTGCCTCGTGTGTATCCTACTGTATCCATTGATTACTTCATGCTTGAAAAAGGTATAAGCATCTATACCGAAACGTCGCTATTGCTCAATAAAGAAGTTCATCGTCCATAAAAACTTGTCATCCTTAAGTCTAGGTTCGCGATTTACTACATCTAAAGACGCCTGTCTTTTAAACGCGTGTTATAAACATGACCTTTTTCGTTTCAGCTTAAACTGAATGTCCTTAGGACTGGTGCACTGAAGCAGTACCCATGATTACTTTCACTGGTGTCGGCCAAGGTTATTCCAATACGTTGCCGCGGAAGACTCTAACTCGCTGTCCTACATAGGCTAACTGGGACAGAACGTCAGCAGATAAAACATGAACGTGCTTCTATATTTAGGGTCCTGACTATGACTATCCTGTTGTCACGAGTCGTGATCACTGTCTGATCGGTCATATGTGCTGTAGACCAGACTGCGTGTCACCGCGTCTCGCCGGAATTACCTCCCTTTATGGTTACACACCCATATCAGTCTTAGTAAACTTAACTCAGTATTATTCGTTACACTTCTCTACTGAGTCTAACAAATCCTAGTAGGAGGTCGCGTCAGGTAACCTTTGAGCGACCTATGACCGTCCAATAAAACGCGAGACGCCCGAGTGAGTGAGTTTGGTTTTACGCCGCACTCAGCAATATTCCAGCTATATGGCGACGGTCTGTAAATAATGACGCCTGGGCCAGACAATCCAGTGATCAACATCATGAGCACCGATCTGTCCAAATGGGAACCGACGACGTATCTGCCAAGTCAGCGAGCCTGACCACCCGATCCTATTAGTCGCATCTTACGAAAAGCATAGTCGCCTTTTGTGGAAAGCATGGTTTCTGTATAAAACACTTGACCTGCAGTATATACGCTGAGGGCTTTCTGATCACATGGTTACCATTTGCCAATATTTCTGCAAGCTGACATCCTTGAATGTTGACTAAACCCCCGTTTTCAGCAACTGTTTACTCATTGTTGTGGCGAGCTCCATGTGCCAAAAGGAATTGTAGGGCTAACAAACAGTGTTAGAGAGAGAGAGAGAGAGAGAGAGAGAGAGAGAGAGAGAGAGAGAGAGAGAGAGAGAGAGAGAGAGAGAGAGAGAGAGAGAGAGAGAGAGAGAGAGAGAGAGAGAGAGAGAGAGAGAGAGAGAGAGAGAGAGAGAGAGAGAGAGCTATATTTACGTCATAAGAGACGATTAACGGGATCGGGTGGTCAGGCTCGCTGATTTGATTGCCTCATGTCATTGTATCCCAGTTGCGTAGTTTGAAGCTTATGCTGTTGATCACTAGCTTGTCTGGCCAGACTTGATTATTTACAGATCGCCGCCATAGAGCTGGACTACTGCTGCGTACGGCGGTACATATAAACACAACAAAGCTAAAGATACTGTATGGACCCTTACTTTTGATGTCGCTATGTTTGAGGCATCCGATTAGCTGTGAAGCGTACCTACAATCTAATATTGATGCTAACGTCTTCCTTTTTCGGATGCGAGGGTCAGATCATTACAGGACAGTTCAACCTGAATTTTAAGCCCCAAAACAGACGGATAGCGTAGTGGTTAAATCACGGTCATTTGACAGAAGCTTGTGTTTGTAAAAGTTGGCAGCGAAAGTTCGCAAGACCAGCTCCGATTGTACATGCCCAGGCTCCAGAACAGAGCGTCTGTCGCTTGTCCATTGTATTTTAGGTATTTCCTTTTAATTAGTGTTTATTGTCAAAGAAGATCATGTTTGTTTCCTTTCGAACGCTACAATTTCTTTGTAAGATACAAGTATAGGTGTTTCTGTTCAAGCAACAATGAGATGTGACCGTTAACTTTCTCACGCCTCACGAATGGAAGCCAGCACATGTAAGGAGTATTAAATAGTGAGCGACCAGACTGTGATTTGTCGCCTTATGATGGGACTCAGTAATTTGCCGAGTGAGTGAGTGAGTGAGTTTAGTTTTACGCCGCACTCAGCAATATTCCAGCTACATGACGGTGGTCTGTGAATAATCGAGTCTGGACCAGACAATCCAGTGATAAACAGCATGAGCATCGTGTCTGCGAGCCTGATCACCCGATCCTATTAGTCGTCTCTTACTACATAGTCGCCTTTTGTGGCAAGCATGGGTTGCTGAAGGCCTATCCTACCCCGGAAGTTCACGGGCCCATTGATCTACTGATTGATTGGGCCAGTGAGAGAGTATATCACAATATTCCAATATCACTGATAGGGACTACAGAAATGAGTTGCACACATCGTGATCTATCAGAGTCGAACACAGACACAAGGCCACTTATCGCAAGAAAGACTACTACGGAGTGAGAAACAAATATTATTTTTTTATATTTATTTATATTTTTTGTCCATGACGGCGGGGTAGCTTGATGGTTAAAATATTAGCTTGTCATGCCGAAGACATGGGTTCGATTCCCGCATGGAATGTGTGAACCAATCACCCGCCATCATCTGGCATGACAAATGTCTTGAGCAGTGTAAAACAGCTATCGCTGCCTCATCTCACCTCAGTGTACATCCCGACCCTCATCTGATCAGAAAACTTCACCTGTCCTAAATTACTCTGTGTCTGTTGGTACTTACTGATTAATGTATGTGTGTTCTCCCTTCACCTACCCCACCTGTTCTGCCACTGTATCACGCTCAAGTGACGGTGTGCAGGAAACAAACAGCCCCAGTGTTTGTCTGAAGATTCCCACCTCAGGCTGACGTCACGTGACTACAACCTATCATCTGATCGTTCAACTGTCAAAAACTTGTTATTAGTTAAAAGAGGAAAACTAGATTTCAAGCGACATTTAACAACTTCGAAGTTGCAGATGTGGCTAAAGAAGTCGTCTTTCTAGTTAACGCCCACGTACGTAGTCATGGCAACGAATAGTCTCTTAGGGAGGTTAAGTCTTCTCATGGACCTTCAGTGTGTTCAGTTAATGATGTGCTTTACACTTATTATTTACGAGTGTGTGTTGGCAACGATGTACCTCAAACATGGTTTGCTGATGAAGGGGAGATAAAACACCTAAAGAGTGAAGAGTCGTAGTATACTAGTATCAAACCTGCTGATCCAACCCCGTCGGTTTCATTGGTAGTATATTACAAATATATATAAATGAAGCAAGTCTAGATTTCCTCAGGTCCAGGGTCTTCTATGGGGCTACTTTTCAATTAAATGAGTATGTCTGTTGCTATCTCAGTTATATATATTTAGAGACTAAGCATATTAATCTAATTTGCTGGATGATCCCTTTCAAAACACAAGTGCAAATGCTAGTTATTGAATTTTATATGAGTTGTACCTATTACAGTGTTACGATCTAATGACTATTGTTGCCTTGTGTTTTGTGGGGCAGTTACGATGTGGCATGTTGAGGGATGTCTTTTTAACAACAAAAAAACAAAAACAAAAAAAAAAATACCCAGCTATCTTTGTAATCTAATTTAAGACACAAAATTAAAAACGCTGCCTCATTAATTATAAAGAAAAGTACTGAGTGAGTGAGTGAGTGAGTGAGTGAGTGAGTTTGAAACCGCAGGTAGCAATACTCAACTCATATGGCGGTTTATTCAAGCCAGACAATCCAGTGATCAATACCACGAGCATCGAACTACGCACTGGGGTTACGGTAACATGTGCCATGCAAGTCAGCAAGCCTGACTACCCGATCCCGTTAGTCCCGTTTATACGGCAGCAATGGGTTACTGAAGACCAATTCTTACACGGATCTTCAAGGCTAAATGAAAGTAGCAGTAGCACTGTGCCTTAGCCTGGTCACGTCAAAGGGTTATATATCTGCTATCTCTGTTCTCTGGTAAGACATCATATCTTTAACATCATCTTACGATAACACAGTCAGCACGTGTCTCACTTACAGATCGCATTACCACGTGCCAATTAGAAGTGTTAACGCCGGAGCGTCAACACCAAGGGTGTTGATGTAGATTACAAACCCGGAGCAGTTCGAGAACATGTGTACATGTATGGCTGCTGCCATAGACTAAAGAGTGCCCCTTGTTTGAAACAGCTACATATGGCTTTGTTGTAAGAGCATTTCTTTGTTGCTACTATGGCTTATCCAGCTGCGCTTCAAAAACTTGAAGAAACCTGACGCTTTCACGTTACCATTCTTGATTTGTTTGCACTAATATAACCTTTCTATGGTAAAATGACTGATTAGCGTGAAATATGAAAGGCGTTCTCTACTTTGAGTCGTATATTTCCGCACGATAGTAAATTGTAGCCTACCGGTTAAAGCGTTCGCCCGTCACGCCGGAGACCCTGGTTCGATTCCCCACATGGGCACTATGTGTGAAGACTTTGTGACATTTCTAGTGTCCCTCGCCATGATATTGCTAGAATTGCTAAAACGAAACTCACTCAAACTTTCAGAGATATGGTTATTGTATATTTCTTAAAGACTTCCACCGCATCTAATTTAAAAACTTCTCAGAGCGCGGATGTGCAGTAGTTAAACAACATAATATCACAGTGTAGAGTAAGTGCGGCATTGCTCGTTAGTTCAACAGGACATGCCACCGTAACATGCTGTGTGCATATATATAATAGTCTCCGTAACATTTGCTCTGGTAATTTACCATTTAACTCAGGTCTTTATATAATCTCATAGAGCTATTTTCTCATGACCCTGTCTATATTTGCTATAACGGGATAGACACCGGTACATTCCTGTATCAGTGTTGCTCGACCGCATTTATACGAATCGTCGGAAATGTTGTGAATAATTTCCAGCAATGTACTCTCTGCATATATCTGCATTAATACATCCACGTCAGTTATAGAATGTGTAATATGCATGCATATATATCCGATCGTTCGTACTATATCCCATGTTCGATGACAGCGACTTTAAGTCGATATATGTTTCCGAATAGACTAACGCTTAGTATCTGATTGTACATGTTTTCGACAGTAACAAACAGACCCACATCAGTTGAAAAAGACCCAGAAAGACCTGAAATTCATAACCTTAGGAAATCTGCAAATGCTTCCTTCGGGCTTTAGCATTGCAGAGAGGTCTTAGCAAACGTGAAAATAATGTGGTTCAAGGACTGAGAGACAGACTGGTTTTCGGACTAAATATCACAATCTGGTTTCCGATGTTTAGCGTGTCGCCCAGATTGTGCCGTATAGCGGGGAGGGGCATTGGTGTTATCACTTGCTGCTGAGGAGGGAGAACCTGCTCGACAGTCGTGTATGTTTCAGATTTCCGCAGATTCCTCAAATTCCCTGCCCTCAGCTCGCGTGGAGAGATATATTGTGTATCGGATATAGGTCTGTCATGAATGCTAAACGGCGTTGACAGATAACTTCTTCTGGTTATCAGGAAAGATGATTCCATTAATCGCATAGGTACCACCAGACTCTAACGTGAAGAAAAGAAAGCGAAAAGAACGATTTCCTCGGGTGGACATCAAGTTCATTATCAACTCTTTCAGCTTATAAACTATACTGTGATTGATAACATGTTCTCTTATAACTTGATTAGGTTGTACATGTTGCTTGTTCCCTTTCAACACACGAGATAACAAGGGTTTTCAATAAGTAGGTGAAAACTATAGCGTTTAACTTGCCTTTTGATAAACAAACAATACTTAATGCATTAAGGCCTGTGTGTACATATAGGTGTCTCTGTTTTGTTTAAAAAAACAATCACTGTATAATCCTGTTAAACACCTCTCTGTAAGGCATGACATTTTTTCGTGAAATAAAGGTTTGTGGCTTTAGCACTGCAATGAGGGCAAGGTTGTAGGGAAAATAATGTGATTCAGGAACAGGTCCCAAGTCTTCAGGGCATTACGGTATCAATGCTCATAAATACCTGTATAATACCCGTCAGAAGTTTAGACTGACTAGTGTAAATGTAGCCACTTACTTCAGTCAACTGTTCTAAACTAGATTAATAAAAAATAATGATTTTTTAACAAAGCGTTACACCAGCCCGCAGCTGTGTACGATATTTGCACATGCAATTTAACGCGTGACGCACGGGCAGTTCATCTACATAAAGTTTGCAGTTGGGTACCCCAAGTTAGTGGAGATATTTACCATCGGTGTAACCATGCATATTAATGCCTTACTTTAGTGCTTTAAGTGTCTAAACTTTTGATGAGTAGTATATTTATGGAAACGTGTAACTGTCCCTGTTGGAAACACAATATCTCCGAAGATGATACCACGTACAACCGCGTTCTTTCATCTACAGAAGTGATGCTTAAAAGGGAAGGAATCATCCACTGTCAACTTTTGAAAGCAAAATTTCTCTCGTAATCGACAATAGTCCTGAGCCAGTTTTATGTACCCTGACGTTTTTAAGAAAGACCGATCGTTTTACTTGTAACTTCGGGATGTGTTTATTGAGGTAATCTCAGAACATCCAATAAACTCATTCTCCTTTTAAAAGTTCCTTTAGATGAATTAACTGGAAGTTGCTTTTGTTTGGACTTTGGCACTAATGCGCTTCCATGCCTATTTGTCTCATCATAGCTGAAATCGACATGTATGAGTTGTGTTGGTTTGTTGAAAACACCATTCAGCTGAACAGTCTAAATCACAGCTTGGATGATCAATCTCTGTTGATTTGTAGGCTGAGGGTGATGTAAGTGGATAGCAGCATTGCTCGAAATGCTGCTGCAAACAAGTGAACAAATGTGAAGGAAACAAATTTCAACATTAACAGAAAGTTATATCACGTTTTAATATACATGTGCCAATCTGAGCGAGTGTTAAAAAACGGATGGTTTTTTTTTCAAGGGAGAAAACTCAGACTTCATATTTTGCTCAGCCGTGGTGCGACTGGGGCGTTGCTGAGAAACGAACTCATTAACTCATATTTTTGTGGTTTTATTCTTACTACGAACTGCAGAACCTCACTATACGGTGTAAAGTACTATAATTGCTATTGGAGTTGTCTCCCTTGGGCACGCTAGGAACCGCTGGTTATGCGTTAGCTTTCCAATCAGGCCCGAATATGATCATTCGTTTGTCAGGGCCACATGTGTGGTCCTGGTTTGCATCGGCATGTCTTCGGGAGTTACTTTGGGTTCATAGAGCTGCCTAGTCGACAAATGTATCTGAGAGAGTCCTTGCAAGTCTATACTAACTGGCAGGTGTAAAATACGACTGGCCCTAAAAATTATTTTATTATTTAGAAAAATCAAGAATTTGTTTCAGTAAATTACGTTCACTTCAGAGGCTAGAGGTTAGTCTAACATCCGCCCAAGAGATTGTGTGGTAAACAACATATTGTGCAGGGGGCCATAGCTTCACATGTTCTCCACATACCCTGAGGTTCATAAGAAATCACGTTTATTTCATGCTTAATTGCTTTAACAACCCACGCATATGTATGTGTCGTAAGAGACAAAGCGCAGGGTCGACTTAATGAGTCTCACAGTTCCTGAATCATAAAAACTGAATGCGGGGTTCACACCTTATCCTTTACCGTAATGCTGTAGCCCAAAAAGAGTGTAATCCTGGATTTTACTCAGGTTCATATGGGTTCTGGCTGCAAGGTTTGGTGACTCTTTGTGGAGACCAGCTGTCTCTGAATGTATATAGTCTTGATACAAACAACAGAACAGGAGAGAAGACCTTCTTCAGCTTGGGTGACGTAGAGTGGTCTAAAAAGAGAAACAGAAGGCTCTCTGTCTGCTGATCCGAAGCAGTCACTTTTCATACCTATGTCAGTGGATGCACAGTGTTAATTTCTCTGAGTGGCATTTTAGAAACTGGGAAGTACAAACCTTATGGATAACAACGTCTTTATTACGAGAGTGCTGCTTGACAACGGTAGAAGAATTTGTATGGAAACGTAACTAAAGTTATAAGGAAGTTGTTATTCATAAATTTTGTCTCTATTGTGATGTACAGCGTTGACACAACTACAGTGTGGCTCGACTCTTGTATTATTGTTTTCGATATGGTTTTGACAAGGGCGTCCATCAATGGTACAACCCAAAATGTGTGGAAGGCGTCATGGGAAAAGCAATTGTATAATTCTATGTTCTTGGGCCCGGGCACAACTTCAGACGCATCCAAGCCACCCAAAACCCAGTGACATTCTTTCTATCCTTGAAAGTTGTGTCGCATTTGACACGAATGTAATTAACAAGATTCAGGAAGAACACAGCAAGTATAGACCTCCTTACGAAATGTCAAGCCTCCCAAGAATCAGGTTGTCTGACGCATCATTGTTCCAGGCGCCTTAGGTTTGGTACCTTTCAATCTGTTGACTTGGTAGAGTACCCGGGTTTGTCGCCACAAACGCAGCCATTCTGACACTCTAAGAGATGCAGAAGTGATATCGTTTGCGATTTTTACTTTCGCTCGTTAGATACCAAACCATTGCGATCTCTACTTTCGCTCGTTAGATACCAAACCATTGCGATCTCTACTTTCGCTCGTTAGATACCAAACCATTGCGATCTCCACTTTCGCTCGTTAGATACCAAACCATTGCGATCTCCACTTTCGCTCGTTAGATACCAAACCATTGCGATCTCCACTTTCGCTCGTTAGATACCAAACCATTGCGATCTCCACTTTCGCTCGTTAGATACCAAACCATTGCGATCTCTACTTTCGCTCGTTAGATACCAAACCATTGCGATCTCCACTTCCGCTCGTTAGATACCAAACCATTGCGATCTCCACTTTCGCTCGTTAGATACCAAACCATTGCGATCTCCACTTTCGCTCGTTAGATACCAAACCATTCACTCATTTCATAAATATGGTATTACACGGGACATCATCTCTATGTATAGTTGCAAACAACAACGAAGATGATGACGACGACGACGACGACGACGACGACGACGACGACGACGACGACGTGTGAGCCTGTCACTGCTCGTGACTTCAGTCCTAAGGAAACATACAACTTGTCGGTGTAAAAAACTAAATGGAAAAGTCGATAGATGCATAAAGCAAAAAGTTATCCACAAAGTTGTGTGTCCGTTTGTACTCGCCAACTTTGAATGCCAGTCAGGTTCTTGATTGTTCACTTTCATGTACGTGGAGTTTGCCAATATTAATGCATTACAGATGAAAGCATCGCCCATGATTAAAGCAATTACCCACACCGTGGCCGTAATGACCGCAAGGCGAATGTTCAATGTCTGCCGCTGTTTCAAATGTCAGAGTGCCGTGATAAACGAACGCCACGTTCCACATGAACCATTTTCACTCAAGTAACAAAGCCATATGTTGATTGGTCCAATAACTGATTACAGACAACATGGTTTCCATTGCTCCTATAACGTTTAGATTGATTCGCTTCTCTACGAGATTAAATCTGCACTCATCCATGGTATAGATTGATATCATGACATAACGTAAACTTGTTACCCATAATTCGTGGTTAAAGTGCCAAGCACCGGCCGTTATTGCTGTAAACACTAGCCACATGTTGACTACGATGTGTGAAGTCCGATCTTGGTCTTCCATAACTGCTGTGGGTGGAATATTGCTAGAAGCGACATAGAAACTAGTCTGCCGTATACTCCCTGAAGCATTTTCATTAGCGTACAAAGTAAGTCTGTATCTCTGTGAAAAAAGTCTACTTACTCCTCGGGTTCATGTCTGAATCCCTTTCAGTTTAAATATAATTCCAGAACACTTTATAAATTAATATATATTCAGAGATTGAGATTCTAACAGGGAGACAACAAAGTGTTACACACGTTCTTAGTGTTGAAAATACTGATATCGGTGGAATAGTGCAAACATCAGCATAGAAACATACTTCCTCCTTCATATATTTCGGATGACCTGTACGTTAAGTGGCTAGTTGCGCTATCAGATATATGAAACGGCGCAAGCGAACTTGGACATCCAGGAGTCTGTTCTAGAAACTGGTCGGAGCGCTAGGGTGATCGTAACTCCCCCACTATAACACGGACTTTACGACTGCGGCAACGTTTCCGTCGCGTTGTAAAACAAGGCACAGGTGTCGATCATCCTTAATCAGTTCTATCACATCTCCCATCTATTAATAAACATTTGGAGCCGCGGGAATAGCTTCACCTAATCACATCGCATTCATGTCCGAGGGGCATTAACAGCGTGATCACTGGTAAAAATAAATGCTCACGTCAATCACCCCCCCTCAAAAAGCCCGAAAACCAAAAAAGTCTGAAGTAAAAAATTGACCAGGTATTAGTCTGAACGGAACTGAGATCTCAAATACCTAGATACACAGGCCCGTGTGTTTTTGCGAGGATGACCTGACCTGAACACCAATGCATGCATGGGGTCACTGTGGTTCTTACAGTAAAAAATAATATTTGGTATATGGGAACGGTGGTATATTTCCTGTCCGTGAGGGAGTAATTCTGTGATATCACGGCGTGCTAGCTAGCTGAGATAGGTAGAAGTTACCATTGGTATATTGCTGATCGTACAAGGATACATTCACTGACAATACCCAGACCCCGCTATTCAAGACAAACCATGGCAGATCTGCCACACCCTAAAATGGCTGTAACGATAGTGTGTCCAATAATGTACATGGCCACAATTCGCAGCTACAGACCCGTGCCAGTTATTCTGGGCCACTTGACGTAATTTTCATACACTTACATGTAATTTCAGTGCAGCATTAATAAATGAGTGGCTTCAAGTGAATTTAATATGGATCTTTGAAAAATTTGACAGTCAAGTATGAAATCATCTCTGCTCTGCACACACAATTTTCAGTAGAGTTCAATTGTCCCACCACTATTTAACTAATGACATCGCATTCATCAACTGACGTATGGTTCAATAATGCACAACCCCATAGGTCGCCATGTTTAAGGAGTTCTCGGCACTGTACACATGTTGATTAAATTGTCGCCATTCGATAAATAAGCAACGGGAAAGTAAATAGAAATCACGTTATGTTTGGTAAGGTGATTCCTCACAAATGTTCAAACTTTGACGTTTGATGTGTTGGGTCCCCTGCTAATGCCCTAACCTTCGATCATGAGTTCGAATCGAGGTTGGTGACTAAATGTCAGATTCTCCATTTCCGAGCGTGTGGCTTCACCAAGGCGGTGAATGCTGAGACTTGCAGTATCAACATTCTCGATATCTCCAGGGTATCGTTTCCGATAGATATCCACTTGTACACCTTGGACACATTTACGGCTTCCTTTTTTTATTTTATTACATCCCTTTGATGGATCCGCAATATCAACGTAGCCAATCAGCTTAGCCGCCGTTACAACCTTGGGGTCAAAGCTGTGAAGGTTTAGTGCGATTCAGATTTTGGGAAATCGTACAGACAAACCGAAAAAAAAACACATGCAAGAACTCCTTTTACCTCTTTCTTATTTGCATGATTGGTGTTGCCATGTTTAATCGTTTAGATAATTTAAGAAGCGAAAGTGACATGAGATTGGTACGCTAAACGTCCCAGCGTACCCAGCCCAGACACATCTTTGGAGAAAAAGCCAGTCAAGGGAGGTAATACATTAGATACATCCAGGGTATAGTGAAGATTTATGGAAACCTTTAACCTGGAGATATCGAGGTTGCAGTATCGGCAACACACGGTAACATTATTGGGATATTCTTCAAAGCCTCCCTAAAGCCAAATTATTCCCTCCCTCTTATTTTAATGGAATTAGATACCTCACATTGATTTTATTTTGACCAATGACAATCATGGACTCTTCAGCGTCGTGCTAAAATGAAAGGTAAGTCTCAGCAGTCCCAGACTTGTTTTATTCATTCAGTCTAATCACGTCAAAGACATTGATAACCGTTGGGAGTTATCTGGTCACCGATATATTCTTAAATATATTCAGAAAATACTCTGTGTGGGTGTAAATAAAGTTCAGTTAGGTACTGAATTAGTAAACGCCGATAGGCTTCTGACTAACGTGACAGATCGTATAAACAACAATCCTACTGCAATGCTTGATTAGTACAATACACTAAACACAACAGGGACGACAGTCCCGCGAGCTACGTGGCTCGTGACGTCAATACAGAAACATCTGCGTTATTACACGTATCAGGGATAAAATCAAACATAATCAAATCTCAACAATACACGCTTGCAGTGCATGGAGTAGGGGTTTGTGTGTGCTGAGGGCTCCCTTGCCATGGGGTATTGATCAGTACAGGAGAAGCCAGATCGAGGTCTATATCGCTACTGCATCAGCCAGAAACAAATTGATGGTCCATGGATCGAGGAGAGGCTGCCGTTCGTCTGCGATGGGGGCCAGTCTTTCCCATCATGTTGGTAATAAACAGATTAAATATTGAACCACAGGAAATCTGACAAGCGAGGGATTTCTGAAGATCGTCTCTTTTCGCTGGTGAAGTGACTGATAAACAAAACTGTGCGTGATATTGTCGGCGCTCATACCACGTATTGGTCGTCCGAGTAAAACCCCCATAACAGCTAAACTGAGGGGCAAAAGAAAGTACACTGGTTGTCTTTCTTCCAATAAGATAAAAATAACAAAACCTTTAGATGAAATGGAAAAAATGCATGTTGAAGCACACTGCAATGCACGTGTTTTTGATCATCAAAATAGCATTGCAACAATAAACAGCGAAGTAGTGACCACTGCAGACGGTTCCTACTATGCTGAAAGGTCAAGGTCATTCAAGGCCTGTAGGCCCGTATACTAGAAACACGAAGTCGTCTTGTCACTGGGAATCGGCTCAAGCGATGACCCAACGAGGTGGCTTCTGATTGCGTCACCGTCAACATCCGGTAGCGTAGGTGAATAACCCGCAGGTCGTCCACTTCTCAGTCGATCAAATGCCTGGCCTGCCATACTGAAACGGTTAAAGAGCCGAATTACGGCTTGTTTTGTGCGACCCAATGTCCTTCCAATATGGCTGCTGAAGCACCCACTTGTGATATTCCTGTGGTATTCTCGTTTCGCCGATTTCAGTCTTGGAATTTTCTCGTGAGCTTTTTGTCAAGTGATTGTTCAGTCTTCACGACAAACATATTTTATACTCTCTGTACGAATGTTGCTCAAGCAATTTTGCGAAATTCGTCCAAAACACGTACAACTACATTTGGTTTGCTTTTTGGCAAATAGAACATGATGGTTGCGTTCTATGCAATCAGTGTTCTGCAAAAGTTTTACTAGTTAGAACGCAAATTTGGGACTGTAGCAACAAATACACCTGTGTAATTTCTTTTGTTCGTCAGTGTATATAGAAAATCCCTCTCTGAGTGTCTGTCTCATGTCTCCTGGAGCGTATTGTTTTCCATGTCTGGAACGCTAAAGCCCTAAATGAAGGGGATGGTTAGGTAGCCTACTGGTAAAAACGGTTGCTCGTCACGACGAGGACCGGGGTCTGATTTCCCACATGGGTAAAATGTGTGAAACCCATTTCTGGTGTCCCCTGACGTGATATTGCAGGAATATTGCTGAAAGCGAGGCCAAACTAAACTCACTCACTGCATTTACCTGACTTCAGTTACCATTTCCTTGGTAACACTGTAGTGTAAGTGGGATCATGGGTAATTCGAATCGTCATGCTCATGCTTCTGAAGACTGGATTGTCTAGTCCAGCCTTGGTTATGTTGCATTGTATGTAACGCCTCCATATAGCTGGATAGTGCGGCGTCAAACAACAAACACTGAATTGCCGAGTGAGTGAGCCGGTAATGAAAACATTTCCGTAACGTCACAGTAACGACGGCAGTTTAGGTGCACACACATCTAGTATATGACATTTGCATATCATGTATTGCATCCACGGCTTGCAAACTGCACCATTTAATCTCGGCAGGTTTAGCACATTTGTGTATCCTCTCTGTTGATGTCTTATGTCCTGTCGACAATTTTCTAAAAATGCAAATGTTCTATTTTCCAAAACTACTTCCTCTGTTTTAATGAGCTAAGTGCAATATTAGCCCAGCCCAATGCAACGTCCTTCACACAACCCCCTTCAACTAACAAACACTTCACCCGACCAAATGTCTTCCGCATGAATCACGACCTTATTTTACGGAATTACAGTCTTAAAGAGGCTGACATAAGCACGATTCGAAATTCAAGGCTACAGACACGATGTTGTGGGTTTAGCTGATAACGCTTCCCCAGTCTGCCTTGCAAGAAACCTGGTGATTTTCAGGCTGCTCAGAAACGAACAAGCCGTTCGTTTCCGATATGAATCCGAGCTCTTGCTGCCAGTGGTCGCTATGAGCGGGCAATCCTATCCTATGTCCACTCGCTTCGCTAGCATGGTCAGTATGCACCGGACATCAATCTGACGCAGGAATTCCACGCGGTGTAAGTATTCAGTTTATGCAAACGCTGTGGACTGACAGTGCGTGCTATATTAAGCCCTATCACACTCTCGTGGGGCCTTGCGTCATTGACGGGATGTTAAATTTTGTCATATTTTGCAGTTAACGTATGAAAACGACATTATGTGTGCTCTTGTCGTTGTTATGCAGCTGAATTGCTAGGCCACTAAAGTGTAATACTATATTAATGTTTCATGTATTGTTGAAATATAACATCGCCAATGTAATTACATTCAAGTAAGGACGTGTTGATCGACATCTGATCATGTAGTTGAATTGGTTACAGCACCAGGAGCTAATGTTGTAAATAGATTTAAAGCGTTTCCAGATTTATATGAAATGTCAGTTTATCGTAACACGGAGTCACCTTATTTAAAGCCACTAGTCTCGATAAACTAGTTCTTCCACGGAACCAACGCCTGGATGGAACCTATCGCGTCAGTTCATACCTAAGATCTAATTACAGGTGAATGGAATCTTTAATTTGTTTTGAATATTTGACGACGACAGACGTCATATATCGCTTTCTATCACACGACAGGGTGCCGAGAACGTTTATGTATCTCTTTAACCTATACCCGAAATGTTTACCTCTATAACATATATCGCATGGCAATGTAAACTAACCCACGAGTCTTGGCCCCGACTGGCCCAGATGCAGGTAAGGCGCGGTTTCCGTGCCTTCAAACAAATATGTCTTCTTAAGAAATGATTTGACAGGAGCAACTGTTGCAATGCATTTCTAAGCGGATATTTTGTACCTTTCCAAAGAACATTTGACGTGAACCGTGAGTGCAGATGCTTCATGAAATGGTTTAGTCATGCGGTAAAAATGGTTCCGCTTAGTCTTGGAGCAGTCTAGTGCTATCACTCAACGCCATATGATAACGGCAAGCTTTTGTAGGGGAATCTTCCCGTCTGTGAGAGACGATACCTTACCGATGCCAGATATTTTTAGACACGTACCGATAGCAAACTCCTCTCGGACACATTTGTCAGCGCAAAGTGACGTAGAATCTGTCACGTGACCGCGCACCTGCATCGGTCACGTGACACCACATCTGGATTTAGGAATGTTATGTTTATCGTAAGGTGATGTCCGATCACTTGCACATTTGGTTTTGCTTGTATAAAATACATACTTGGTTTTGAGACGAGGAGATTGACCCTGTTACGGGGTTTGTTTGCTGTTTTTCCCCTAGAGAACTCGGCAGTTGGAAAATACTTGGTTCAGATGCAAGGACTGAAATAACACGTGTTAGGGAGAATTACGTGAAGTTAAATACAACTTCAGTCTTCAATCTGACACTGAGCGAGCGTTGACGGTGAGTAAGTCAAGTTCAACCGTATCTACTAACGTATATATACCATACACCTGTGAAATGTTGAGCACAGCTTATAATATATTTTCCAGGTAAAATACTGTAAACTGTTTGATTCTTAGGAGAATCATTTTCATGCATGTATTGTAATGTTGTATACTCATATTGCGTTGTAGGGGAAAAAAGATTGCATTTTGAAACATTTCAATGGTAGTAAATAAATTTACTTTAGTTGAGTATCGTTTCAAATGCTTCCTCGTCTTCTCTATATCGTGACGTGAACAGATACATGTGTACATCTAGGAAAAAGGTAGTGTCCAGGTACCACTTTTTCCTCTGATATCGGTCAGAAATTAATCTTCCATTGTGATGTTTCAAAACTGTTTACAGTGTCCAGGTACCACTTTTTCCTCTGATATCGGTCAGAAATTAATCTTCCATTGTGATGTTTCAAAACTGTTTACAGTGTCCAGGTACCACTTTTTCCTCTGATATCGGTCAGAAATTAATGTCCATTGTGATGTTTCAAAACTGTTTACAGTGTCCAGGTACCACTTTTTCCTCTGATATCGGTCAGAAATTAATCTTCCATTGTGATGTTTCAAAACTGTTTACAGTGTCCAGGTACCACTTTTTCCTCTGATATCGGTCAGAAATTAATGTCCATTGTGATGTTTCAAAACTGTTTACAGTGTCCAGGTACCACTTTTTCTTCTGATAGCGGTCAGAAATTAATCTTCCATTGTAATGTTTCAAAACTGTTTACAGTGTCCAGGTACCACTTTTTCCTCTGATATCGGTCAGAAATTAATGTCCATTGTGATGTTTCAAAACTGTTTACAGTGTCCAGATACCCTTTTTCCTCTGATATCGGTCAGAAATTAATCTTCCATTGTGATGTTTCAAAACTGTTTACAGTGTCCAGGTACCACTTTTTCCTCTGATATCGGTCAGAAATTAATGTCCATTGTGATGTTTCAAAACTGTTTACAGTGTCCAGGTACCACTTTTTCTTCTGATATCGGTCAGAAATTAATCTTCCATTGTAATGTTTCAAAACTGTTTACAGTGTCCAGGTACCACTTTTTCTTCTGATATCGGTCGGAAATCAATGTCCATTGTAATGTTTCAAAACTGTTTACAGTGTCCAGGTACCACTTTTTCCATAGATACCTTTCAGAGATTAATGTCGATTGCAATGTTTCCAAATTGTTTTAAAGAAATCAGGTACATGTACAACCTTTTCCTCAGATATCGGTCAAAGATTAATATCAAATATAATGTTTCCAGACCGTTTGTAGAAGATCTGGATGTATGGTATTACGGAAGGAGTGATGCATTTTCCAGATGTATTTTTGCAATGGTTTCCGTTCGGGCAAGTAGTCACGCAGATGGACACCAAGGCAAAGTATATCCTACAAACTACATTTTCCTCTGTCATGTTATTCAGGACTTTGCTCTTTATTGGTTTTCTATTAACGACAAGGTTAAGAGCGACCTCATTAGAAATTACTTAGAAATCAAGTGATATATTCTTCCAAACGTGCTCTCCTGGACCTCGTTACAACAACGTAAAGTGTTCTTGGTTCTAGGTTTCTGTTTGTAGAGTTACTGTGAGAGTCGATGTTACTATGTGTGATCATATTAGTGCTGAAATCGCCAAATGAAGTGAATAGCGATAGTGGGATAACCAAAGGTCCTGGTTCGATTTCCAACTTAGGTTCAAGGTGTGTAGTCCTCTTCTGGTGTTCCTCGCCCTGATATAGCTAACAGCTGCGTACAACAGTAATGACACGCTCACTCACTGTGGAGTGAATGAGATTTTTTGGTGTAACGCCATTTTGAGCAGTATTTCAGTTATTTCACAGAGTGTTTCAGTCTTACCACAGAGTCGGGAAACCCGGAATTGTCATAGACTTTACAACTTTGTACAAAGCCAAGAGCAGAATCATTGCACCATTAATTTGCTATCATTTTGGGATTCGAACTTACGGTCATAGGTGTCTGTTATGTTAGTGGGAGGTACGTCTACGCAGGGAATTCCCTTCACATTTGACCTCTCCGCCATTCACCGGGAACGAGGTAATAATATTCCTCAAGAGCCAAATAGCAATAAAGTAACTGTGACGTATCATCTACGACTAGCGAAATATAACGCGTCTGATTCATATAAACGTTGATATGTAGTAGACTCCACAACAAATTGTGAGCGCCAAAAGGTGGTCGCGGAACAGTGGAATGAAACAAATTTCATTTGAATCACCATAATTGTGACGATAATGGCATGACACTTTATATGACAGCTTAACTGATAACGAGTTTCTACCCCCAGATGGAGCTGTTGCTGGGGAGTATCCAGGTGACGCTGAGGCACAACCTTGGCATCCTCCTGTTATGTGACGTCCTCATCATCTTCCTCAACCTCATGGTCATCGCGCTTATCTTCATGTCGGAGAGACTGAGGAACTCCACCAAGCACATGCTGGTTGTCAATCTGGCCTTTGCGGACCTTCTAATAGGAGCCATAGTGATACCTCTGTATGCACACTATGGAGTGAAGGGAGAGTGGCAGTTCCCGTGTAGCCTGAGGAATGCTTTGACTGTGCTTCAGATGAACATACTTCCTTCTGTAACCACGTTATGTGTGTTTGTCATCAACATGGACTATGTGTTCGGGATGGGGTGCTATTTCTACACAAACGGTAAGACCAAGTACGTGATGTCTGGTTCAATGGGTCTGTTGCCCTGGGTGATATCAGGGGCGCTTCTAGTACCTCTATACTTCATTGCAACAGAGCCGGGACGTCCCTATGACGTCCTTCCCTGCGTCAGAAGGTACAAGGAAGACGTCACGGCGCTGCTACTTATAGCGTTCTCGTTCTTTCCCCAGAGTTTTATCATAATGGTGACTGGAATTGCTGCTGTCATTGGATACCTCATCAAACGACGCTCCACGGGGCTGGACATGTTTGGCGAGAGAATACACTCTCCAGTGGATATCAGTTTGGTCAGTTTTATCACCATCCTGTTCTATACTCCTTACTTCTGTCTGGCTGTTCCCGTCAACAGAATAAGCTGCAGCTCGTCCTCAGAGTGTGATGTCCTTCATACCATTGGCATCATAGCCAGCTGGTTATTTGTCATCAAATCATTTGTCGTGCCATTGTGTTGGTTCTGTTCTAGAGACTTTAGGACCGCGTTCAGGAATATTTGTTGTTGGTGTTGCTGCTAATGACCTCACTTTTGTCGACTGACAGCTTCAACGGGGACTGTAGCTGTTCCTTTCAGGCGGAACGGTACTATCACTTGACGTTGATACCACGAGAAACTAAAGCGATGTTGTGGCTTAACAGTTTTGGTCAGTGTTCTGTCATCTGCTGACACTATTGGTGTTCGGGGGCTACTTTGTTTAACTGGAATTCGACGAACGTTGCCAGTTTGATAAACGTATTACAGCAGGATCTGCTGTTTATGAACTTAGTGAACACAAGTAGCCGATGTCAGCATGTGAAGTGTAAGAAACAGTAACACGCACCTGACACTGTCAGCAGGATGCAATAACTGTACAGCTAGCCGTTTCTTGGGGATAGGAAGATATGCTGGATCTTGAGGATGTTTACACAAACTAAAATTAGGCATAGTGACAACGCAGCCTAACCATGCCTTGTTCGTTTTATTTGACGCGGAAAGGAAGTAATCATTGTATGCAACGTCTGCTTCCTTTATGCAAGATGTTTGTGTTGTGAGTATGTGCCTTGTGATTTCCGTTGCTGTGTGTGTTATATTGGACGAAATGCAATATGCGCAACTGCGACAGCGTGTATCGCGTCTTAGCATCTGACGTTGAGTTCAGTGACCAACATACATGTACATCATTTAGTTTTTGTGAAGCCTGAGCACGTATTTATAGTGTTATGTGGAACATATTTTGTGCCATGCAGACTGAGCTATTTCAAACAAAGCATGAGAAACCTGAGCCCCTATCCCCAAAGCATTCCTAAAGTTACGACATGTCGTAACTCTGAATTTCACAATAGGCTTATGAATGTCTTAGCGCTAGGAACGCTTTGTGGGTCGGAGCCCAGGTAGACCTAAGCGATATACTACTTATGGAACGTGATGGGACAACAGTGCTTTTATGTAATGACCGACGACGGCAGTCACCCGTCTGACGCCAGCTGTTTGACGTTGGATGGTAGGAGACGGGGCACATGTGACACACGGTGTACTCCCCATGTCTGCACTGTTATTTCAGGCTGATTGATTGGGGTTATGTAAGTGGAACGAGACAGGATGAGAACGTTCATCTGAGGAGAGTGTACACACGTGATACCATTCATTCACACATCTTATGGTTCACAGTTTGTGTATCCGACTAGTTGTACAGTGAAACTGACCATTCCGTCGTGGAATATACTTGCTTATGATATAGACTTTGAAAACACAGACTTAAATTAATGGTACTTCCACAGAAAACCGCTGGCTGGGTGTGAAGTTATAATTCACTTCGTATGCGCATCTAACTGTAATATTACTCATAGACAAAGTAGCTGGATGAAAAAAAGTATGGCCTAAAAACTGAAATTTTTAATGAACCAAAATGCACATGCGGAAATGAAATCAGAGAAATTGGGATCTGAGTAGTTCAAGGGTTACCTCCCTTTTCAAATCTACCACCTTTGGGTTATATGTTCATTTGTTTTACATATTTATTTTTAAAAACGCAAATGACACATTGGCCTAAACAGATCGCCGTGTAGTCACAGACTACCACGTACGTTTTGCGCTGGATTTAGCCATAACGAATGATGGCGTTGAAAGTCTGTGAATCTGAAGGTCAGTACTGGTGTTCGCAGTATACTACACAACCTTTGATAGGGACACTGAGCTTTTCATACTTTGGCGAAACTCCGAGAAGGTTATGTCATACACGGTGGAATGAAAAAGGTGAAATTGTTTTCAAGGGCACTACAGAATTGTCAGAGTGTAGATAGTGTAACTGGTGATAGAGAGACTGAGAGGTGTGATGATGTTGATCTACCTGACGTATGTACGTAATAAAAGAATCTGGGGGATAAACGGTGAGGTTGCGATTGTTCCACTGTGACTGCCAAGTGGACTTTGCTGCCACCTATGTTCAGGTATGTTCAAGACTGTGCGGAGGAAGCACAGAATCAGTCCTTGGTGGAATCGACCCTAGCGCGAGTCACTTCCTGGTTGAAACGTCAACCTGTCACACCCTAAGTGTGAAATGAACATGGTGTTTAGCCCTCTCCGTCTGAGTGTTGCCTGACTGGTGTGATAAAATAGTTTTAGCAGGGCGTAAGTATTGACAGTGTATATGTCAGGAATGCCGCCATGTATCTATAGTAACAATAACCATAGCTAACTTACTAGTATATGTAACAATCATAAAGTGAGTGAGTGAGTGAATGAATTTAGTTTTCCACCTCTTTTAAAAATATTCCAGCAATATCACGGCGGGGGACACGAGAAATGGGCTTCACACATCGCACCCATGAGGGGCATCTCGTCGTGACGAGCGAACGCTTTAACAACTAGGCTACCCCACCATCCCGTAACAATTATGAAGATGAACAATGAAATGCATAAACTACACAGCAAACACTCTTTACTTAAGACACGTGTTTCAGTGAGAAGTGAAATTATCAAACGCTTTAGCGGGCGTCATCAGCTTCATGAAGACTTCTTGGTAACTGTCCACTGAAGCATGTTTCAAGTTAGCATGACGATTCTTACTGAAAGTGATGTTCTGTCTATAGATCAAATATATACCGCTTTTGCGTATAATCTTCCTATGTGTTTTTCTCATTACAGAATAAGCGTACAATCTTTGTGTTTTCACATCTTGAATTAGTTTTTACCCCGCAACTCCCCATACTTGGAATGAGAACTATTTGATGTTGGTGCCAAGCCTTTCATGTTAGACTTTCTGTCTACATCTCATCCCATGCTTCTACATGTGATATAACGACCCGCGTTAAAAACGAAAGGAAAGTGCAAATTCCGTATGAAACTTTGATAATTGGATTTGACCTTTTCATTTCAAGGAACACTCGAATTTGCTTGGGGGATTTTTGGGAAAATATTTATCATTTGACGAGGGTTAAATTTGTCGACGTTGCAACTGCCCTATATCATCACAGTTAGAAACAAAGGTCACAACATGTGCTCAAAGTTTGTTTAGTCATGCATTTGTTGAAAACACGGCTTTCTAAAACAGTATTCTGGTTTTCGGCAAACCTTTGGTAGTGCCGACATTTTGGTTACACAGATCTGGTGTTTACTATTAGTCTTGAGAACGTGCATTCTGGTCATGCCATTTAATTGAAATATCATGAAAACTCCATAAAATGAAAATGCATTAATACATCTCTGAAACACTAAGGACTCTTTATAATGTGTGTAACGTCTTTTATCGTAACGCCAAGCCATCGGGAGCACGGGACACGTATCCAGCTATATCGTTACACCTACTTTAGTTCATTCAACATTGAGTCGAGACATTACTATTCCACGGGGCCATATAGTCACATCATCTAAGAGATGTGTTTAGCTCAAGGATTTCGATTTACGCCGCAGCTCGCTTGATTATTTTGCTCTAACATTTACAAGAACTGGGTCTACCCATAATACATCGAGCTACAAGTACTTCGTGAGTACCGAACTTTTACCATCGAAGCTGTAGAACACTGTTACAACTTAGCATCTGGGAAACAAAACATGTAACACTGTATTTATACCACGTTTATCCGACATTACGCAAGACCAAACCATGGACACAGGAGATATAGCATGATGCTTGACGCAGCATTATTCTCATAATACACCCAAGCCTATATGTTATTGTAACTTACTTAAATAATTATATATATGTAGACATAATACTCATGTAATATACTTATACTGTAGATATCCACTGTATATTTGTTTGTAATTTTTGTACTACTTTTTGTAATTAATAAAACCACGTATTCCTCTTTCGTTGTAATTTTGTAAGTTGGACCAGGGAGCCTACACAGAGGTTGTAGAGTTATCCCTGGTTGGACATTGTGTGAATGGAACGGGACGGACCCATCTGCAATGGCGTCTCATCCCAGTCACGTGTTCTACATGTGGCTTGAGACTCCTCACGCTAAACCGGGTTCGTATAAATTACAGATATTAAAAATCCGCCTCTCCAATCCTGACCTGATCCTTAAAATCACACAAACAGGTCGGAATACACTGTGTTCAGCGTGCTGTTTGAGAAGAGGATGTTGAAGTATACGTTGGCTTCTCCCCCTCCTCTACCCTGGACCTGGCCGGGGACTTCGGCCCAAGGAAACCGGCATCACAAGCTCTCAAGACTGGACTGACAGCTGCATTTATTTTTTAGAAATATTCCAGCAATATCACGTCGGGGGGACAGCAGAAATTGACTTCACACACTGTTCCCATGTGGGACTGGAAAGCTCTGTATATAGGTCTGTAGTACCTCTACTGCTTGTCTTGTTCGGAGTCCGACTGTTGTCTGGGGTAGCTCTGAAACCACAGCTTTTCACAGTTGACAGGCGTAATACAGCACTATTCGCTCAATCAGTTATGATCCTTGCATCGGTATAGACATCCACAATAAGTCCTGTTAGAAAACCGACAGGATCAGCTGTCCTCTTTAAGACAATATCTGATAGCCTTATCACAGCACCTTCAACATTATTAATGAGCCTTTTCACAGTAATATTGGCAATATTTGTGAACCATATCACAGCACTATAGGCACTATTAATATCCTTATTACGGCAAATTCAGCTTTATCAATCAATAAGGCCTTATCACACCATTATGGTCAAGATACCTGATCCTTATTACAACAAATTCAGTATTGTCGTCATTGTTATTCCAGTGCTCTGCTCTCGGCATTATCAAACAGTCATATTACTCTATCGGCAATAACATGGACCCTTATTCCTTCAACACAGACACTACTAAGTAACAGCCATCTGTTGCTGCAGTATCTGAAATGTCCTTCTCACAACTAGAACAATACTGTAGCCAACCATCATCTTAAAAACAACACATTATGCCTACACTGATATATATTTCTTAAACAAAAACCAAACACATGAAATAGAATATTTGCATTGTTTATTTTTGCACATACCCCAGTACATTCAGAAACATTCATAGGGGTAAATCACATGAATGAAACATTCTTGACACATACTGGTGCTGCTGAGCAACCAAATAAATCATTTGATAATTTTTTTAAAATGATATTTATCTAATTTATCTAATAATCCTATACATATACATGTACAATTTTATTTAATCTTGAGACAAAATGCTTTGGGGTAAAATCTTAGAAGCACCAAGCTGTCTTGCAACAGTCATGTAATGATACATGATACATCATAGATTGTAAGTTGAAAATCCATCAGTAAGTAAATCCATCAAAATCAGACCTGTGTGTATCTTTATATGAAGTTCCCTATATAACTGTCTGTTATCTTGCAGATGTTAGGCTTCTGAACTGATACACTGAAACTAATAAGTTTTATCCTGAATATTCAGAACACAACAAAACCTAAATTAGTTTGGTCATATGTGCCTGAAGATTTTTTCTGAGAAAAGTTTGACTTGTTTTGTCAAGCGTGGTGCAAGCATTGCACCATGGGCCTGTATCAATGTTTTAGTGGTGTGCCAGGATGTGCAATAAACAAGCTTTGGGAGTGAGAGAGGGAGTTTAGTTTTATGCAGCACTCAGCAAGATTCCAGCTATATAGCAGGGTCTGTAAACAATCGAGACTGGACCAGACAATCTAGTGATCAACTGCATGGGCACTGACCCACACAAACAAGCTTTGAGCATGGGTTGTCCTGAAACAATGAAATATTACAACCCCTGCAGTGTTGCACTCTTCCTGTATTGAGCAGATTCAACAACTGTGTTGTTTTATCGATGAGGATACAATAGCTATAATGTAACATGTCCTATTTGGGATGACACTTTCTTAGTAAAGTACAAATTCTAGTACTTTTTTGGTCGAGTCCCATCCGTGATTCAAACCCGCACCCTCAGAGTCCGGCATCTAATCGCCAGCACACAAAACTAAGGAAGTGTGATCCCAAATATGACATGTTACATTTGACCACTTTCTAAATGGCATTGTGTAACAGTAACTATCATGATTAATAAACAAATAACATGATCCCACATAATGCTTCATTTATAGTATGATGCAGTATTTGTTTAAAGGAACAAAAACAGGCGAGAGTTGTTTGAGTCAGGACATGCTTCCACCTAACACAATTGCCCATCTTTTACCCATTCTTACATGCCATTACAACTTCTTAACTGGAATGTTTTGTCACAAAAAGACACTCCTCTACCTTTTCTCCAAACAAATTCCATTTCACAGAAAGCAAAGGTGTATCACACACGTATACCCCTCAAGATTTAGACCATGAGAAGGATGTGTGTGTACATCCTAATTTATCACTTCTGTATCCAATGATTAATGCCCCACTATCTTTATAACACCAATGATATTGTTCCTTAAGATGTAATGTGAAACTATGATAAGAAAATATATCTAATCAATACATACTGAATAATTATGATGGCAGTGTACAAGAGACAGTCACGTACATACAGTGTGTTCCTGGAGGAATGTTGCAGAGACAAGACACCATTACACACATGAAGGGATATATGAATGGTTTTCTTCATGAAGAAACATGTTTGATGTAAAGTAAACCAATAAACAATTGCGTACCAAAGGTAGAAAAGAAGAGAAAAACTCCTGCAAACACATCTTTTCATGAGACTTTCTAAGACACTGAGAAATGGCAATTTAGACACAATTCATGGGTAACAGTAAGTATGTTTGACACTAATTTTAGCAATATTCCAGCAATATCGTGGGAGGGGACACACATTGTACCCATGTGGGGAAATGAACCTGGATCTTTGGCACAATGAGCAAGCACACTGACCACTAGGCCACCCCATCGCCCTTTAGGGAAAATAACCTACATCATACTATCATATCAACATTTCAGTACACCATAAAGGCATATAAGAAGTTGTAATCCAGAACTTGTGTCTACTTGTCTCTCCTGGATCGGTCAACTCAAGTACAACTGTCTCTGTTGTGCTCCATACTGCAGCTTTGCCAACACACCTGAATCCCTTCCTCAGTAAACTAAGGAGAACATTGCATTGTTACTTTATAGACATTTTGATTTGATACATCTAGTAATTACACAATATCACTTCAATCATACATTCCAGCAATATCTAAACAGGGGCAACACAAATTTACAAATTGCACCCATGTAGGATTCAAACCCAGACCACTGATGTGACAAATGAAAGCTTTAACTACCCAGCTAACTCCCATAAGTGCTGGGATGTCGATGTTGGAAAACCATATGCAGTGAAACAATTTCCTTAAAATCAATTTTCAAATCAGCACACCCTATAATTCTATGACACAAGATACAGTGGACTGTGTTCAGTAAGGTCTTATGTCTCTCTTAGCAATATTCTTGTATTCATGGTCAGGATATTCTACATAACATAACAAGAGCTGAATTTTATCACAGTGTCAACCAGAACGGACTGTAGTGAGTTTTATGTCTCTTTCAGCAATATTCCTATATTACTTGGTTGATATGTCATATATACTGGTCAAAAGAAGTCAGGGAGTTTGGTAATTTTATGACTGCTATTTTATCAGTGTGTCAATGAGTAGATAGATCATTATTCATAATTTCAAAATTTATATATATTCTAATATGCAACACATCTACTTAAAATAACAAGAACTGAAGTGTTACTTCAAAGCCACCCAGAATGTTTTGACTTTTGCCAAACCCTGTGCCCACTACATACACTGAAGGATGAGTCTTTCTCATACCACATGTGGTATGACACTTCCTGTATCTTACTGGTCAGGAAGTAAGCAAGGGAATTGGATGTTATGCTGCTCTCTACCCACAAAATTTCAGATATATAACAGCTGGGACTCCACATATGGGCTTCACAAATGTATCCATGAGGGGAATCAAACCCAGGCCTTTGGCATGACAAGTAAACATAACACAAGGCCACCATGTATCTACAGAAAGTAAACATTTGACAAATGAATGTTCACTGTCATCAAGGCAGCAACATCAGAAACAAAGTATGGGTAATATAAATAAAAATAATGAACCAGACTTTCATATTACAGACTAAATTACTTTAAAATCAAACTGAAATAAATAATTTTGTTCTAATCCATCATTGATTACTTTTTGCCAAGAGTGCTCTTAATATCTTTGAGCAGCATTGTCCCAATCACCATTTTCTCACAATTGACAGTCACTGTAGCCTTGGATTCTTTAACTTTCACTGACACCAACACAAGCGTGCCATCACCTAATGTTTTGGCTGAAAATCTGTAGATGTTTTCCTCTGACGACGGTACTTGTAGCACATTGGCAGCTGTGTGAACACAGGAACAGATGGCCTTTGGTGATTGGTTCTTCTCAGGTAGGTCTGTACTTCCACTGTTTTCATTCATTCCTCCAAGTTTACCTGCAAGACACAAGATGGTTGTATATCATGCATTATTACCAGGGTTCACAGATACAATGGATGAAACTCCGAATGTTGTGGATGTCACTGAGTGAGATTTTGTGTTTCTTTACGTGAATGAGCGAGGTTTTAGTTTTACGACACTTTTGGTAACATTTGGCATGCAGATTGAGTATCAGTTGGACTGGTTTCGTACAACACATATTCCAAAAGAAATCATAAAATTATTGCATCAAGTTACTTGTCAAACAATCGTCAACATTTTCGCAATAGATTGAATTGACTGACATGTCTCCACCCATACAGAATTTTAATCTTACATTCATCATTCAAAACTGCCCACTTAGGAAACCAATGGAACAAAGAAGCAGCGAGATTTCCGTGAAACGTTACCTTGCTGCGTTCTGAAGTCACTTTCATTCATTGTGTATGGCTGTACCAACTCTCCAACAGGTGCGGAGATATTCACGCTGTATTTCTGATCTTGGGTACAAAGATCGAACATTGCAGGCTGCGTTGTGTCATTGTAGTTGATGCCGAACAGAACAGATGTAGAGGAACCTGCTCCAAGTGTAGCTGTAACAAACAGAAGTTGTTGCTAATGTAGAGCTTGAATGAGTGAGTGAGTGAGTGAGTTTAGTTCGACACTCAGTGTGTGTTATGTATATATAGTCTGGTTCATAATTATTGAGAATTTTTCTTCTTACTTTGAGCTATCCTAACACCTCAACTGATTCACTGATACTTAAAACTAAGTAATGGTATAAGGGAGGTAACTCATCTTGGCCTACTGAGTATATTACAATTAGAGTTACCTCCCCTGAATTTGTAGCAGACGTCATTTTCCTCAGCACTGTCAACAATGTCTGCTGAAGATAAAAGAAGGTTGATTTTTGAGTTGTGTAATCAAGGAATTGATGATGTAAATACACTGTGGCAGAGAGAACAGGAACTCCTCTTTCTACTGTGTATAGGATTAGGAAGAATTTTAAAGAGGGAAAGGATTTTGGGCACCAGAAAGGAGCAGGCAGACCCAGAAAATTGGACTTCTCAGATCGCGTCCGGCTGGGACTTTTAGCGTCTAAAAAGCAAAGGGCAAGCATCTCCAACATCAGGTATGAAATGATAGAAAGGGGATCAACAGTTGTATCAAAATCTACAGTTAGAAGAAATTTGATTGATCTTGGATGGGAGAAAAAGACTGGAATTCCTTCTCCTCTCATGAAACAAGAACATAAAGACAGGCGTGTTGAGTGGTGTTTGGCACATGAAAACTTTGACTGGGAAAATGTGATTTTTACTGATGAAAGCTCAATATGGGTATATCCCAATAATGTGGAAATATGGACAAAGTCTGCGTCAGCACCGTTGTATCGACGACCTAAATACAGCCCAAAGTTTCATGTATGGGGAGGGATATCCTTATTAGAAACGACCCCGCTGTGTGTGTTTGAGGGAAATCTGACAAGTCAACGCTACACTAACATATTAGATAATTTTCTCCTTCCAAGTGCACATGTGTTTTATGGAAATGACTGGATTTTGCAGCAAGATAATGATCCTAAATACACCGCAAAACATGCCAAGCAGTGGTTTCAGGAGACAAATGTGATTGCATTACCATTTCCTGCATATAGTCCTGACTTAAATCCCTTTGAGAACATTTGGGGGATGATGAAGGAATGTGTGAATCAAAAGGGGTTGACAAAAATTGAAGACATGAAGAGAGAAGTGGTCCGATACTGGGACAGCATAACTCACGAGACACTAACCTCTCTGATAAGAAGTAAGCCTACCCGTCTTAGACTGTGCCGTGAAGCTCAAGGAGACTTGATAAAATATTAAATTGTTACCTACACAACATGAAAAGGTCAGTTCACTTTCACAATACATTCAATTTTATCTGATTTGTTCTCGTTTAATGATATGAAATGCTTTAGCTATTCTCAATAATTTTGAACCATACTGTATATATATATATGGTTACTTAAAAAATGAAAGTCCCAAACTGTGTTTTGGAGCAAGGTTTTGTTAAGAATGCGGCAATTTTCACTGATTTACTCAACTCATGACAACAATCTTTTCCACATTGTGAATTTGTTTTACAGTACATCAGTCTATGTGTAAGCAGTACCTTAATATAGAATGGAAAATTCTGCAAAATCTAGTTCAGAACAGTTGACTGAAGTAAGTGGCCACATTTACACTAGTTAGTCTAAACTCTTTCATGGGTAGTATATTTTAGTCTTGTGGCTCAACATACCACCAGTCTGGTATCGTTGCTTTGTATCTTTTTTTACTGATATGGTTAGACACTGAATACAACATACCCTGTACCTGTACCCTATTGGCTTCCAGCAACATTTTCATTAATGCCAAGAGGCAGCTTACCTATTTCTGGGAATTCCTGAACTTCCATTCCTGGTTGTAATTTCTGGAAACAAGATGTTTAATTTCAACAAAGATTTACAAGTATGAGCCATCGCAGCAGAATTTTCCAAAATGGAAAAGAAG